>NC_054700.1:49262268-49361836 GCF_016097555.1 Gigantopelta aegis
TTACTATTACTCATGGTCTACCGGTAGGGTTTCAGACACAAGCTATTACTCGTGGTCTACCGGTAGGGTTTCAGACAAGCTATTATTCATGGACTACCGCTAGGGTTTCAGACACACGCTATTACTCGTGGTCTACCGCTAGAGTTTCAGACACAAGCTATTACTCGTGGTCTACCGGTAAAGTTTCAGACACAGGCTATTACTCATGGTCTACCGGTAGAGATTCAGACACATGTTATTATTCGTGGTCTACCGGTAGGGTTTCAGACACAAGCTATTATTCGTGGTCTACCGGTAGGGTTTCACACACAAGCTATTATTCGTGGACTACCGGTAGAGTTCCAGACACACGCTATTATTCGTGGACTACCGGTAGGGTTTCAGACACAAGCTATTATTCGTGGACTACCAGTAGGGTTTCAGACACAAGCTATTACTCGTGGACTACCAGTAGAGTTTCAGACACAAGCTATTACTCGTGGACTACCAGTAGGGTTTCAGACACAAGCTATTACTCGTGGACCACCAGTAGAGTTTCATACACAAGCTATTACTCGTGGTCTACCGGTAGGGTTTCAGACACAAGCTATTATTCGTGTACTACCAGTAGAGTTTCAGACACAAGCTATTACTCGTGGACTACCAGTAGGGTTTCAGACACAAGCTATTACTCGTGGACCACCAGTAGAGTTTCAGACACAAGCTATTACTCGTGGTCTACCGGTAGAGTTTCAGACACAAGCTATTATTCGTGGACTACCGGTAGAGTTTCAGACACAAGCTAGTATTCGTGGACTACCGGTAGAATCGGCAGGTTCGTAAGTTAGCTCGTTCGGTAAAATGCACAGTTAACGGACAGCTCGCTTTTATTGCAACTCGTCTGTTTTCTTTGACTTTCTAGCTTAGTGAGATGTCATTGAACAATTTTACACCTACCGAACTATATCACTCGGCTTTTTCTCTCTGGTTTCTTTTTTTTTGCAAATTGATTTTCATTTCAAAAATTACTTTAAAATACATTTTAAAAGCTAAAAAGGAGAGAAGAAAACAGAAAATAAAGCATGCACAGTTCTAACACTAAATTACTTACTACATTAGGGACTCCTGACCGTCAAAATCATATATCAGTTATTTATATACTAGTGTGTATATATATATATATATATATATATATATCTCCCATAAATGAACTAAAATGCCAAGGTTTTTAGATATTAAATTACTAAACGTAATTTGTCCAAAGTGATTTATCGTCGAAGAATGTTATCTAGAAGGCCGTGGTATCTGTTTTTCTGTCTGTGGGAAAGTACGGATAAAAGGCTCCTTCCTGGTAACGGGAAAATGTAGCGGGTTTCCTCTGCTGACTACGAGTCATAATTACCAAATGTTAGACATTCAATAGTCGATGAATAATTAATCAATGTGTTCTAGTGGTGTCGTTAAACAAAACAAACTTTAAATTTAACTGCGATTTTGATGAAGCACTTTTGCCGTTTAGTTGCTGAACGCTGATTGTTAATGACACCATTTGCCGTTTCATTACTAGTTGTAGCAGCTAAATATAGGTTAAAATCTTAATTAAAATTTAATAAAAAATTGATCAATGTTTTTTTTTTATGATTACAGGTAGGTTGATCTCTACAATATTTAAATAGCACAGTCTTTGGAAAATATTTGCTATTGATATTTCTAAGGCCTAAAATAAAATAAAAATATGTGAGTGGTTTCATCCTTTAAGAAAATAGGGTAGGTAGGTAGGGCCTTTTTCCCCCATTTTTAAAAACGAAACAAACCGAGAAACTGTAATCGGCCGAGCTGTTCCGAATCTAGTTTGGTGATTGCAAAAAAAATAAAAAATTCAGGGATCACGATTTTAAAAATTATTATTATCACAATCATCATCATCATCATCATCATCATCATCATTATTATTATTATTATTATTGCTTCACAAAATTTCAGGGTCGATACATAAAATTAAGGTAGGTCGGGAAACCGAAAACATATTGTTTTAGGCCCAAGGAACAACATATCCAAGTGTGGTGTGCGGTCACGTGGAATTGGGTACAGAGGTACTTAACAAGTGACTAGAACTTCTAAAAGTGGTAGTTACTCATTCCGTGATATATCATGCTAATTTGCTAATTTTAACCATATTTATTCTAATGCTAGTATCAGACTACCAACTGTCAGTACAGAGTTGGCCAACTTTCTGCTATCACGACTTCTACGACTGTCCAGTTGCTAGTCTGAGCGCTCTTACAACTCGATTCTCGTCGTATAACTCATTAGTTGCTAGACTGAGCGCTCTTACAACTCGATTCTCGTCGTATAACTCATTAGTTGCTAGTCTGAGCGCTCTTACAACTCGATTCTCGTCGTATAACTCATTAGTTGCTAGACTGAGCGCTCTTACAACTCGATTCTCGTCGTATAACCCGTAAGTTGTTAATCTGAGAGTATCCGTCGTAAGTATGGAGTTGGGTAAATTACAACGTAACCGTCGAATTGGCCAACTTCGTCGGAACAGTTGACAGTCTGAGCCTAGCATACGGCAGTATCCGCATTGAAATGCACTCAGTGGTTGTATGCAATTCAGAAAAGTATATTCTTCAAAAAAGGTAGGGGAACCTGAAATATTAAAGCATACGTTTTGACCACAGACATCCTAGTAAAGAACATTTAGCTCTGTATATCAACACACCGAAACACATTCCAAATTTTGCACATGCATCACACAGTTGCCCCGTACACGTGCGTGGGGTGTCATTCTCGATTTTGACAATTTTCAGGAAGGTCCATTAATCACTGTGGAACATTATTTCTTTCAATCTTTTTCATTATGTTGATCATACAGTTGTTATTGTTTTGGTTTTAGTCATTTTTATTGTTTGAATTTACTGATAAAAAACCCGTCAACTTTCAAATTTCACTTCTGACCCCAATCGTCCTTCAAGATCTTTGGTGGTTATAAAACCTACTGTAATACTGAACTACCAGTTGTAATGTTTGCCCAATTAATTCACTATTATCATATAACCGTCCCCCACAGCTAATATACCTTACAATTTTGGCATTTGTAAATTCTTATTAGAGTTCCCCTACTTTTTTTGAAGAGTATAGAAAACGAACCCTCCGTCGTAGCATAGTCAAGTACTAAAAGGGTTGTTTCTGAATGCACTTTCCCTATACATGGCAGCACATACCACGATGTTTGATAAATACGTCGTGGAGCATTAGTTAAAGGGACATTCCCGAGTTTGCTGCAATTTTAAATATGTTATCGACTAACAGAGACTTTTTAACGATTGTAATTACATATCAAATATATATTTCTGTTTAACATATTAGTGGCTGTATACTAAACGTGTTTCTTATCTTTTTAGTATTTGTACTAGTTTTAATTTCATTTTATTTCCTAAAATATGTTTTTTTCGTACGTACGAAATTATTTGAAGACAAACTCCAGTTTGGGCTTCTTATAAATATTAAGATGACCATAAACACATTGGATATACAGACATTTATATTCTAAACAAGAAAATATATTTACTATGTAAGTTTAATCGTAGAAATATTTTATTAGTCGGAAACATCTTACAATGCAGCAAACTCAGGAATGTACCTTTAAGACGGGAACGACTACGAGTCCATCGGGAGCGATCCTATAACAAACCGCTGCTAAGAAAGTGCGTCGCCACTAAGTTCAAATCACGCTATTAAAACTACAATTTATGATTTAGAACTTCATTAAGACATGTTTGTACTTCAAGAGATAACAGAATTTTATTTGACCTAAATATATGAGTACAGCCCAGCAGGAAGTTTTAAATCGACTGACGCAAAAGCAAAACAAACTGTAAACAAGCCAAAAAAGCTTGAAACCCAGCATAATATTTGCTGTGTTTTTTGTAACATATTGCATGAGCAAAATCTATACTAATGAGAGTTGGTCGTCATGTGTTGAAATAAACACCGTGCATTGTGTTTTGTGTTCTTCGGCATTACCTCGGTATAAATAGTTATATATATTACTTTAGAAACCATTATCTGGAACTTAGAACTTGGTGTTAAGTTACTTATTGCGCTGTCGGAAAACAAATCTCTCGGGAAATCGATGCTTGGGTAATTTGAGGGTTTTTTTAAATTTTAAAGCTGAAAATATACGACCACGTTTCGCTTCTACTTAATAATCCTAATATGTGAGCAAAAACGAACAGGATACCCATATGGCTAATGGCGTTTTCTATCATTAGTAAGAACGTGATACAAAAAAGTAGCGCCATATTCTACTGATGCACATGGTGGGATTCTGTTGCAGTTATGCTGATTTAAAGGCAGTTTGTTGGGGTTTTTATATTCCTTGAAAAAAATCATTTGATAATGTCATGATGATGTCAAAAATAAAATACTACACTCGTTTTGGCTGGATATCATCTTTTTATGAAAGCAGTGAACATCGCAAGTTAGTATCTAACCGAACAAAAGTGAGGTAAGATACCAAGGGAAGTTCACGAGTTCCGTAAAAATTATATCTAGCGACAGCGAGTGTGCTATTTTATTTACTACCCATCTTCAAATGAGTAAAATCATACAGTTACTTCCAGCATAACGAAATATGCCAATGCATAGTTAAGACAATGGGAGGTGACGTCACTTACGGAAATGACGTCGTTTACCAACTAATACGCACTGTTAGCCGGGGCCCGTTGTACGAAGCGATCTTACGATGATTTTAGGGCTAAGATCGCTTCGTAAAACACAGTGAATATGAAATTTGTACGACACTTAGAGAATAACTAACGAGCTACGAGGAATTATGAATTATCTGTCCCGAGTGAATGAATGTTGTAAACCCGAGCCTTTGGCATTCACGAGGGACAGATAATTCGTAACTCTTCGTAGCGAGTTGGTTATTCTCTTTATTACCCGTTGTCAATTTTAATTGATTTTTAATGTAAACATTCCTCTGCAGTTTACAACAAAGCCATCAGCCATTACGTCATATAATCTTACGCGCATCACATGACGTAATGTAAGTGACGTCATAGCATAACGGCGTTCTTTTTACAGGCCTAAAGCTACGAATTACGGACAAGTGAAATTTGTGCGTAATTAATCAAGGGGGAAATTAATGAACAGATTACTTCTTTTAACGGTTCCTGTCGTGATGTACGTGATGGCAGGTGACATTTGAGTCCTTGTAATGGCTTTCATATCTGGTACACATGTCCACAGGTGCGACAGAGCAGTGAAAACCCGGACCAAGGTGAGAGTCTTTTCAAACTTGGTAAACATCCAGTTCAGATTTCTCTAATTGCTTTTTAAAATCCGAATCCATGTAAAGGGTGGATTTCATAGTTGGTGTGGTTGTCAATCAACGGACTCTTATCAGCTGCACATTCTATAATACTACAAAAATATAATCCCAAGGCAAGGTCACGGTAATTTGGAACTTGGTTTTAAAGTTTCTCTTATTGCCTTTAACGTGATTATGTTCCAATTTCCATACTCGGTATTCGTGTTCTACAGGTGATAGTCTTTCCACTGTACACCCCCAAGGCCCAAGAAAATCTGAATCTGTGGAGGTAATGTGGGACTTGTTTTCAGCTTTTCTAATTGCTTTTAGCTCATAATTCTTTCCATGCTTGTTGACCAAGTGGGTTTTTCAATCGCACTCCTCGGGCGCGTTAATTTGATCAAACTCAAAGGTTATTGTCATTTTGAACATGGCTAAAATAGTTGTTGCGTTTGGGTTGTTTTTGTTGTTAGTTTTTTAGGGTTTTTTCCCCCTAACTGATTATAGCTTTAACCTTTTTCATAATAGACTTTCATATTGGATACACATTTTCCCGAAGTGACAGTCTTTTAATCTTCACATACCCCACTCCCATATTATATAAAGTTGATATTTTTTTATGAAAGTGGGGTTTTTTGTTGTTAGTTGGGGGTTTTGGGGTGTTTTTTTTTTGTTTGTTTGTTGTTGTGGGGTTTTTGGGGGGGTCCCCCTAATTGATTATAGCTTTATCCTTTTACACAATAGACTTTCATATCTGATTCACATTTTTCCGAAGTGACAGTCTTTTAATCTTCACTACTTGGAGAAGTCATCATCGTTCAGTAATTGCGTCATAATGTATTACTGGATGTGGGGTTATAGTTATGGCAGCGTGTTCTATTTCAGACTAAAGCTTGACACACACGTGCCGACTCGACAGTCTCGGTGACATTATCATCGACTCCCGACTAATCAGTCGGTAGGTGTGCAATTTTGTGACGTCATCTTTTATAAGAATGCGTGTAACCCCGATAGGACCGTCACTTCGGCAGGCTGACTAAAGCCTGGATTGCAGACCACTGTTTTTTCAACACACACTACACGACGCGACTTAACACGAAAGTCGAGTTGCGTCGCGTCGTATATATAATGTGATCTAGGCTGTACAGTCCGGGAGCCAAGACCAGCAAACATTTAACTCTACATCAAGGCTAGGAATGTTCCAGAGGCATTGCCCAAGCAGCTTGGAGTTACAAACTAACTGTGTAGTGGATGCTGTGCTTAACCATTTCCTAGCCTCTTTTTTCAGAATTGGCTTCCGGGCTGTTACTTGACTTAACTGTCGAGTCGGCGTTAATCGGCAGGCGTATGCCAAATATTATGCTTCAAATCCATTTGTGTTGTTTTTCTGAACTCTCCAGGTTTTACGTGGATTGAGTTATCTTTTCCTTACCCAGTACGTAACATGCGAGCCATCATCGGTTTGCCATTCTAGTTTTTTGTCTACGCTTGGGGAATTGTACATGTCTCCGCTTATCCTGGATTAGAATTGGTAGCATGTGGCTGTTTCTGAGCCAATCAATCTTACCCGTTTTCCTTCCTTCTAGGATCGTTTACACCGACGCAATTCCTACTGCTAATCAGGGAGAAAAAAGATGGTTTGCAAAAGAGAGAAAAGAAATGTGGAAAAGAAAAAAATATTTAATGCCATAAATATATTGTTAGGTTCAGTAGGGCAATAAAGTTTTGGAGGAAATACTAGAGGGAAACAAAAGGTTCAGTTATATTTATAATGACTTATGCTAATTAGCAAAAAACTGAACTGTAATTGCAAAAATGTTATTTTATTATTATTTTAATTTTTTGGTTACGTAACCATCCGCTGGATTTCACAAAACATTCCTGTTTCTAGTTTACGCCTGGGAGTTGCAGTCCTCTTTATTGGCGGGGCAACAAGTATGTATTGTCCAGTAAAAGACCTCATCTGGAGTGGCTGTCCTCTTACAATCTAGCATGTAGGTAGCCACATGACGGATATCTGCACGGTTATGATTGAGAGAGTGATCAGGACCGTATAAGTGACTGTCTAACTCTCGAACGGCAGAGTCATCGGGCTACCTAGAGACGAGACACTAGACAGCGATTCATGCAACCAACACCTATTTTGCCAAATTTTCATTCGACTCTGCATTGTGCAGAGATACGGTTTGGATCGCGGATAACGGTTTTATCGTCCAGATTATCTATGCCTCTCTCAATGGCATGCGGTTATTGGTGATATTACGTTGCTGCTGAAAGACGCATACACGGACGGACGCACGCACACACAAACAAATAAACGAACAAACGGGCTGAGGTGTTTGTTTTATTGAGCAGTTTTATTAGAAAATATTTAAAATTGTAAACAATTTATAAATTTCCATTCAACTGCTAAGGATTTAAAGTATCCAAAAAACTAACAACAACAACAAAACAAACCCACCAAAAAATCCCAACGGTCAACCTGGTTTCTCATCAACGGAAATCAATAAAGATGGATGTAGCAGGCGTATAATTGCAAAATGGAACAAAACTATCCAGTTAGTACTGTACGAATAATGTTCAAGAAAATGTCAGAACTATTATATAAAGATTTGAGCCTAGACTCAAGGCTTTTGCAAAACATTGACTTTTTATAGCAGGCACCGAGGATCAGGGAAGGGGGGATTGGGGGATTTGCCCCCTCCCCTCCCTCTCAAAAATTCTGAATAAAAAATAGTATTGGTAGTAAATCTTAAGGCACAGATGACGTTTATTTGTAGAATGCAGAAGAGGAAGGGAAGGGGACGGAGGAAGAGGAAACGTGCGCCAGGGGCGGCTCAGGGGGAAACAAAACTGGCGGCTGAACTGGCGGCTGAACCGCCAGCGGCGGTCCCTTCTTCCCGCCCCCGACTCGACCCAAGACGAAAGGACCAGCTCATCCGGACCCGCCGTCAACACCGAGGGATGCTCTCAACGCGCCGATGTGCGAGACGCCCGCAGACGGACCTCCATCTTCCTCTACGTCACCGCCTACACGTAACTGGCCACTGTCACCAGTCTTGCCAGTTCGGAAGGCGGCGGTCCGGGCAGCCGAGCGACCAGCCTGACAAGGCAAGGTCTCCACCTTCACAAGCACCGTCCCCCTCCGACTCGGAAGCCGTCTGGAAAGTTCAGATCGGGAAAATCAGGTCCGGCATCCTGAAGTTCGTGCAGGGGCACACCTCGGATCTGGCATCACTGGTGGGCGGACTAGTGGAACAACTGGCTGATGGAAGCGCTTACGAGTTACACACCATCAAGTCTACAGCTGGCAAGACGGGGTTGGTACTAACTCAGCGCCGAGAAGGAGTCTACCGACAAGCGGTCCTAGTTAGAGAAATGGATAGCCACACCATCCACAGGATCGTCAAGGCCCTTTCCGGCAACGACTATCGGATTGTCATCACCATCCTCGCCGACCAGAGATGGAAGCACTCCACCCCTGCCTTTGCCGGTTCTCCGCTCATTAGTTCGCCGTAGGCCAACCTCCACACCCTAACGGCCTTTATGTCGAAATTACTTCTTTTTTTTAATATTATTAAATGGTCCGATCCTCTCTTCTTTCTCTTATTTATTTTTGGACTGTCCTTCTAATATGCTCCAAACTATATAAATATTCGGCCGAGTAGTCAATTCTTTTATTTTTGGCTTGTAACTTTTTAATTATTTTTTTTTAATTTATTCTATTAAATATTTTTAAAATTCTGCCCATTTTCAACACTATCCCCTCCCCCCCCCCCCCCCCCTCCCTCATCCCGAGTCAGGCCACCGATCTTATCGAAGGTCGGACTGGATGGGCGTGTTCGAAACCGTAGTGGTATATGGGCACGTTAAACTAGTTATCATCATCACCTAGTTTACAATTTCTTTTTACAGAGGAGCATACCCCCCGAAGCCCCTAGAAACCTTGCTTTGCGCCCTTGATCTGTCAGCCCCTCACCCCCCCCCCCCCCCTCCTATGTCTATTTGCTTCCACCGTGCCTGTATAGTCAATGAGTAATTAATCAATTGGTTCTAGTGTTGTCGTTAAACAAAACAAAACTTTGACTGAAGACTGTGTTAGAATTAGCAAATGCTTACATCCAATAGCCGATGGTTAGTTAGTTGTTTGTTGGTTAGATGTTAGTGATTAGTGAGAGAGAAGTTGGTATCGGGATACGAACCCAGGATCTTCCACCCTTACGTCCAATGGTTTAATTACTACACTGCCACAGTTCTGAGGCCAATGATATCCTACAATTACAATTCTGTAAACGTATTTTAGGCGCGAAAAGGAGCACTACTAATATGATGGTCTATTGTGAATTAGGTAGATCACCTTTGTACATAAGTAAGAACATCCGTATTTTTAAATATTGGATACATTTGTTGAATACAGATAACTGTATTTTGAAAGAGTGTTATACCCTCTATATGACGAGTGCATAAGAAAACCACGTTCTGTTAACTGGGTTAGTCAAATACGTGACCTGCTTCTCACTAATGGTTTTGGTCACATATGGTATAATCAAAATGTAGAAAATTGCAATACATTTATATCACTATTCAAACTGATCAATTTATCACATCTGTGTATACTGTATTCAACAATTCTCCAAAATGTCAGTTATACAAATTCGTTGTTAATAATTATTGCTTACAACCTTACCTTCAGAAACCTATTGCCCTGAAATACAAACATATTTTGAGTAAATATAGATTATCTTCCCATAATCTCTTTATAGAAAGGGGCAGATACTACAATATTGACAGGAATAGTTGAATGTTTAGTCTGTGCAATATGAATGTAGTAGAAGGCAAATATCACTTTGTTTTAGTGTGTCCTTTCTATAGTAACATAAGAGATAAATGTATTAAACCTTTGTATTATAATAAACCATCAACATCTAAATGAACGCAACTGCTGTCCAGCGACAGTTTAAAACAGCTAAAAAAATTGTGCAAGTATTTGACCACTGCTACCACACGTACAACAGGCAACATTGATACATGGCATATGTTATTATGTTGTATATTATTGCTATGCATGTATTACCTATTTACTATAGAATTGTATCAGTTGTAACCCGATGCTACATACCATTCCCCGCAATGTGCAAATTATATTATTTTATATATAAATATTTATGTATGCCTACCAAATATATATTTTTGGGCAAAAATAAAATGTGTAAATATCTGATAATGTATTCCTTGGTGTGTGTACGACTCACGTCATTTTCCGATTTATTGCTGACCCATTGTGTGCAAGGACCTTGATTAACCTCTAGTTAGTTATTAATTACGACCCACTCAAACGACGATTTGAAACAGAGACTCCGGGAAACAAGCCGACGGTTTTACCAGTGATGTAATTACCGGTGATTAAGTTTTCCCTCGGCCCACGCCCAGTCACGAACATACAGCGTTATGCTCGTAACAGACTAAAGCGTAGGTGGGGCGTCTTTAGAACCTAATTTGACAGCAAATGGACACTTCGCTAAACAAAGTCTTGAGTTTGGACTTAATGTTTGCTGTGAGGTGTCGGGTTTTTGTTTGTTTTTGTGTTTTTGTGTGTGTGTGTGTGTGTGTGTGGGGGGGGTTGTGTTGTTGTTGTTGTTTTTTTGTTTTTTTTAAGGGGGTTCTTGTTGGGTTTTTTTTTTTTCTTCGGGGGGGGGGGGGGGGGGGTTCGAGGTTTTTTAAGTATGGTCTTCAGTCAGCGTAATAACAACATCGCGGAACGTTTGAATATCTAAATACGTTATGGTCTGTTTGGTAGGAAAAACGTTACGTATTTTGTTTGTTTCAACATTTAAAATGCAGTTAGGTACATACCTCAACGGAATGATAGTGCTAATTCAGCAAATAAATAAAGAACTAAGAAATTGTCATTTAAATTTTCATACGTATGATTTACTGTCAGTGTAATAGGCCTACGTTGAACATCAGGATTTATTACCCACATGGTTGAAAACGTATCTTGGTTCATATCAAAGTGTTAGGTCTCACTTGAACGTAAAGTGGGACATAACACCTCGACGTCAAACTATTGACAGAATATCTGCAAACATGGAGAAATGACAACTTTACGACCAGCAAAGGAACTACTTATAGAATATTTAAAGAGAAATTGGAACTAGAATCATATTTTAACATTTTGGATAAAACAATGTACACAACATTTTTTCGATTTAGAATTTCAAATCACTTTTTACCAGTTGAAAAGAGGAGTTGGACAAACAGTTTATATGAAAATAGAAACTGTACGCTTTGTAATATCAATATTGTTGGAGATGAATTTCATTATCTATTTATATACACACAATTTAGACAAGAAAGACTTAGATATCTTAACAAATAGTATGTGAACACATCAAATATATACAAATTCCAGCAACTGTTCAGCTCAAAACGTATTAGTGTTCTTAAAACATTGTGTAAGTTTATATCAGTTATTATGCTTCTTGACTTATGTGTAATGTGTTTGTATCGTGCTATATATGTTTTTGAAATCATCTTGACAATTTATATGTTTATTATTATTTATGTTCATCTGATGCCACCGAATGGGGGCCATGGGAGTAAATAAAGTTCTGTTCTGTTCTGCTACATTAGCTTGGTCTGCCATTGTTCTTTGTAGACGTTCACTGTGCTTTTTGATAACTAAGTTTTCTTTTTATTTCAAATAAAAATATTTATTAATTCTGCTGCTGTTTGGTGTTTTCTCAATGTCTTGTTTGTAGAGGTTTTTTTTACAGTGTTGGATTATATTAACCTTTTGTCCCGGAGATAAGGCATGTACATGTACTTAATTGTAAATTACATCGTATGAATGTTTACACAATTGGTACTAATAAATGCATGTATTACATAAATAATATACTACTATTATTTTAGTTTGTACATTTTAAGTTGGTTTGTTTTTGTTTAACGACACCACTAGAGTACATTGATTAATTAATCATCGGCTGCTGGATGTCAAACATTTGGTCATTTTTAGTCTTATAGAGGAAACCCGTTACATATTGTTTTTGGGGTTTTTCAATGCGTAGTCATTGAATTTGAAAACCCCCAATCAGTTCAATGAATCCATCAAGGTGGTTCTATCCTGCGACGCAAGCACCTAAAGCGAACATTCAACTGATTGAGAAAAATCGCAGCCCGTACGTTTTAACAATCGTTCGTACGTTTTCTACCAAACCACAATGATATGATTAAAGCCACCATTAAGTCGAATCGGGCGAGAGAATGCCTACTACTAAACGAGATTTTATGAGGTGTCCCAGTTCAGCGGGCCTTCACCATACTGTGACCGTTGTAATCATCAATAGTTACTCAGGGTTTCGATCCACTGACCCGTCGCACCTCGGGCTGATATCGTACCGTTTTGTCTGCGCAATATGAAAGAATATTATCTTGTCGTTCCAAATGAGCCCAAATGATGAGTTTTAGTAGCCCAACTACACAAACTGAATCCACAAACGCATTCAATAATCATTTAGCTTCATTAATAATTAATTTCCATGTGCCTGGCCGTTCGGGGTTTCCAGCAAACACTCCACAGTCATCAGTCAACGCACACTATACGATGTATTACGTCGGTAAGCCGAGTAATAAAGATAATACTTACACGGACTCACTGAGGTGCATAATGAAGTCTAGACTCTGTGCTTGAAGTAAATTCAAGTTGCTTGCGCATGCATGTGCTTAAGACTTGCTAGAATAAATGAACGAATGGATGAATTAGTTAACGAACAATGGAATAAATGGACCAATATATATATATATATATATATATAGAGAGAGAGAGAGAGAGAGAGAGAGAGAGAGAGAGAGAGAGAGAGAGAGAGAGAGAGAGAGAGAGAGAGAGAGAGAGAGAATAAGACATGAGTGGCCGTTAGATACCATTTATCTCACAACGAGTTGTTTTAAAACGTATCTAACGAGCTAACGGACATGAATGTATTATTCTATTTCTTACATATCCTAAAAAACCAGGTTTTAAGCAAATTTTAACATCTTTTTCGACTAAAAGTTATATACAGCCGTTGCACTTGTAGCTAACCTACGCGTTCATAGACACCTGATTGTCAGGTTAATTATACGTCACAGTGTAATCTGTTTCCACCGTGTTGTTTTTGCATGGCACTGGTGACCTGGTCATCACTTAGCAGCAGCCAGTCGTATGTCTTGAAAATGTTAACACATGTACGTGTGTTAACAACCCATGTGTTATAAAAAAAGTAACGCATGATGTTCTCACCAACGGGTGTGTAAGAAAATGTAATACGCAACGCCTTTTTAAGTTTTCTATCGTTCTGACCGCTTTTCTTTTTTATTTATTTGCATTCCCATAGCTTTTTTTTTAAATACTTACCCTATACCGCATTTTGCAAGGATCTTTTTGTACTCCAGTCCAGTCGACTACCGTACACACATCGAGCTAAATATTGAGTACAAAGATGCATTCTATAAATACAACAGCAGTGGACGTTGCCATCTTTGTCACTTAACATAGAAGTGGCTATGTACACAGCGGCCGTGTAGATATTCTCTGTTAACGAGGGCTGATTATCTATACAGTAATCGTATTATGGGGGGAAAGCCTAATGTAAGGCCACCCCCCCCCCCTCCTCCGCCCCATGTATACTTAACCGTGCGTTGGTTACGTCTAGTATATAAATAAATTAATGAATGAATGAATCAACGAAATAATGGATGGATCAATCAACAAATAAATGTATCACGTACAAAGCAATGAATGGAAATCAATCAATGTATGAATGGAAATGGATGAACGAACGAACGAACGAACGAACGAACGAACGTATGTATGAATGAATGAATGCATGAATGAATGGATGGATGGATGAATGAAAGCTTTCCGACACCTCAGCAGCCAACATATATAGGTTTGAGTTCATTGCCTTGTTTTTCCGATATAATATTATATTGATAATAACCCCAGGGTATCACGGAAAAGTCATCGTGGTACGGCATGCGTTAATTAACTTAATGCCAAGATCAGCCATTTGGCTCGAGATAACAGCACAAGTCGCTATCTGCACATTGGGATTTTTTACTTTACGAAATAAATTTTTTAATTATTTATTTATTTTTAAATATCAGTTGTAAGACTAAAAGTATGTCGCTCTCAAAGAGAAAGTTTTTTCCCCGAGAAAACTAACAATGATATGATTTAATCTACTCAACAGCAATACACCAAAACAAATTAAACTTTTACATACATAAATGAGCATAAACACAAACATAAACATTAAAAAACATTTATGGCTCAAGACACAGGATACACGTACATGTAAGGTAAGTGGTCTCAATGGAATAAATGGGCCAATATATATATAGAGAATAATACATGAGTGGCCGTTAGATACCATTTATCTCACAAAGAGTTGCTTTAAAATGTATCTAACGGGATCAAGCGAGTTTGATGCGTTTTTAAACGAGTTGTAAGATAAATGGTATCAAACGGACACGAATGTATTATTCTATTTCTTACATATCCTCAAAAACCAGGTTTTAAGCACATTTTAACATCTTTTTCGATTAAAAGGTATTTACAGTCGTTGCACTTGTAGCTATCTTACGTGTCACAGACACATGGTTGTCAGGTTAACTATACGTCACAGTGTAATCTGTTTCCACCGTGCTGTTTTTCATTGGATGCATGGCACTGGTGACCTTGTCATCACCTAAGAGCAGCCAGTCATATGTCTTGAAATTGTTAACACACGTACGTGTGTAAACAACCCATGTGTTATATAAAAAATAACCTATGATGTTCTCACCAACGGGTGTGTAAGAAAATGTAATACGCAACATCGTTCTGACCGCTTTTTCTTTTTTGATTTGCATTTCCATAGCTTTTTTAAAATACTTACCCGATACGCATTTCGAAAGGATCTTTTTGTACTCCGGTCCAGTCGACTACCGTACACACATCGAGCTAAATATTGAGTACCACTCTCTCTTTCCATAGCGCGAAAGATACATCTTTAGCCTGGTTTCAATATAGAATTCTGCACAGAATTCTGGCGACTAACAAATTCTTACATATGATTCATTATATTGATTCTAATGCTTGTAGCTTTTGTAGCAATTATTCAGAAACACGAATACATTTATTTTTTAAGCGTGACAAAGTTCATAATTTATGGAAAGAAGTAAAATCATGGATTTTATGTAAAACAGGAAACGAAATCAATTTCAGCAAAGATATCGTCATATTTGGTATAACTAATAACAAAAACAGTAGCTTCAAGTATTATATCTACAGTATGAAAATACAGAATTTAAAAAATATATATAAAAGGCATTAAAAATATGTTAAAAAGTAAATTTGATATGGAAAAATATATTCTTTTTAAAAATTGTAGCTATGAAACTTTCCATAAAAAGTGGAATCCTTGGCTTGACCTTTTTATTGAATGAAACAACAATACCACTTTTTACTAACAGAAATTTAGCTTATCTAGAAATAGATTTCGTCCAAAGCAAACCTTCTTAACTGTTTTTCACAATACTGCCTTCTTTCAATGTTTTTTCTTCTCTTCCATACACAACATATTTCTTACCCTTCCGAGCACTCTTTTTTTCTTTCTATCTTCTTTTACTATTCTCTTTTGATTTTAATTTAAATTACATCTTATATATTATCCCTATACATGTGAACTAATAATACAGTAGTAGTAATGGTTATGGTAATGACGGTAGTGGTGATGATAATCATAATAATAATGATAAATGTACTATTTTCTATTGCAATTTATCCTTTAAATTAATTTAATTTTCCTTTCCTTCAATCTTTCTATCTTCTTTCTTTCTCTCCTTCGTTCTCTTTATTTCTATTATTTCTAGCTTCTCTGTTAACCCCATACAACTATGAACTATGTTTTAAATGTATCTATGTCCAGTATTACTGTTTGATTAATGTGATATATATATATATATATATATATATATATATATATATATATATATATATATATATATGTGTGTGTGTACAATGTTTAACATATTAATTGATTGTAAAGTAGCGATACCAGGGCCCCAACCCTGGCACTACTATATTTGTTTTCTGCAGTCAACCAACTGTATTAAAAAAAGAAAAAAGAAAAAAAATATTGAGTACAAAGATGAATTCTATAAATACAATAGCAGTGGGCATCGCCATCTTTGTCACTTAACATAGAAGTGGCTATATACACGGCGGCCGTGTAGATATTCTCTGGTAATGAGGGCTGATTATCTATACAGAAATCGTATTATGGGGAAAGCCTAGTGTAAGGCCCCCCACCCCCCCCACCCCACCCCACCCACCCACACACCACGCCCCATCTACACTTAACCGTGCGTGGCGTGGGTTACGTCTAGTATATAAATAAATGAATGAATAAGTGAATCAACGAAATAAGGGATGGATAGATCAATCAACAAATAAATGTATCAAGTACAAAAGAATGAATGAAAATGAATGAATGTATGAATTGAAATGAATGAATAAATGAATGAATGAATGAATGAACGAATGAATGAATGAACGAACGAACGAACGAACGAACGAACGAACGAACGAACGAATGAATGAATAAAAGCTCCCCGACACCTCAGCAGCCAACCTATATAGGTGTTCATTGCCTTGTTTTCCCGATATATATTGATAATAACCCCAGGGTATCGCGGAATAGTCATCGTGGTACCGCACCCGTTAATTAACTTAAATGCCGAGATCAACCAACTGGCTCGATTTAACATCACAAGTCGCTGTCTGCACATCGGGATTTTATTTTTCGAAATTATTTTATTTATTTATTTGTTTGTTTGTTTTGAAATATCAATTGTAAGACTAAAAGTATGTCGCTCTCAAAGAGAAAGTATATTTTTCCGAGAAAACTAACAATGATATGGTTTAATCTACTCAACAGCAATACACCAAAACAAATTAAACTTTTACATACATAAATGAGCATAATTACTATCTCGTAATCACGAATTAGTTATTTTGTAATTACTACATAGTATCTTGTAATTACTAGATAGCATCTCGTAATTACGAGATAAAAAATTGACTTTCAAGTGGCACTAACTGGCTTCACTATAAACACAAACATAAACATACAAACTATTTATTGCCAAAGACACAGGATACACATAAGGTACGTGGTCTTATTTCTTAACGACACCACTAGAGCACATTGATTTATTAATCACCGGCTATTGAATGTCAAACATTTAGTAATTCTGACATTAACGTTTCAGAGAAGAAACCCGCTACATTTTTCCTTTAGTAACAAGGGTACTTTTATATGCACGATCTCACAGACAGGGTAGAACATACCACGGCTTTTGATATATCAATCGTGGTGCGCTGGAAATAGCCCAATGAGCCCACCGACGGGTATCGATCCTGGACCGACCGCGTATTAGGCGAGCACTTTACCACTGTGATTACAAATCTGCCAATATCATATTCAAAACCGTATCTCTGTACAAGACTGATTCAAAAAGAAATTGTAATAGGATCGTCAGGGTATGCAATCATGACTCCCTGTCAGATGTTTTGCCTACAGAACTGATCTTGACTACGACATAAGGTTTCCACTCCGTCTGTAGGAGGACTGCCACTGTGTAACACGCCAGTATAGGTGTCAAAAACCTTTCTATAACTTCCGTAAACAATTTTTTAAAAACAATTTTTATTCAAATACGGGCAGTAAGCTTATATAAATGCCCCTCCACAAGATGATGTTACATACTGCATAAATTTGAAGGAAGGAAGGAAGGAAGGAAATGGTTTATTTAACGACGCATTCAACACATTTTATTTACGGTAATAAGACGTCGGACATATGGTTATGGATTACGCAGATATTGAGGGAGGAAACCCGCTGTCGCCACTTCATGGGCTACATTTTTTCGATTAGCAGCAAGGGATATTTTATATGCACCATCCCATAGACAGGATAGCACATACCACGGCCTTTGATGTACCAGTCGTAGTGCACTGGCTGGAGCGAGAAATAGTTCAATGGGCCCACTGACGGGGATTGATCTCAAACCGACCGCACATCAAGCGAGCGCTTTAAAATTTGAATGAATAACAAACATAAAACATAACATCACAAAAAATATAATCTCGGCCGTTACATACAAACTAAAAATACTGGGTTGCGTTTATACATAGAATACACATACTTGTATCAAGCACTGCGTAAACACGTCTTAACGCTTACGGGTTTATGCAGATAATAATACTCCAAACAAGGAACATAAATATTGGTTAAATTATCTTTAGGGCGAATTGCATTTAAGGCTCTTTGAAACTGTCTTAGCTATAATTGGTGATCGACACCCATAGCCGATGATTACAGTGGCGGATCCAGAAAATCCATTTGGGGTGGTGGGCAATGACATGAGGCGGAATGGGGGAAGTTTGGAAGGAAGAATGAAAATTAATATACAATAAAATTATAACTGTCGCAAAATTTGGGGAACGAGTTCTTAAGGGCTCAGTGGGTAGGTGTAAGGCCACTACACCCTCTTCTCTCTCACTAACCAGTAACATCTAACCAACTAACAACTAACCCACTGGTCTGGACAGAAAGCCAAGATAGCTGAGGTGTGTACCCAGGACAGCGTGCTTGAACCGTAATTGGATATAAGCACGAAAATAAGTTGAAATGAAATGAAATGGTTCGAAGACAATGTGTCTGAATTATAGAAAGTTTGTAGCCAGTAAATGATGATTAACTAATCAGTCTGCTCTAGTGGTGTCATTTAACAAGACAAAACAAACTCTGTGGTGGTTCGACGACAATGTGTTACAATTACAAACGTTTGACATCCAATAGTCCATTATTAACTAATCAGTCTGCTCTAGTGGTGTCATTTAACAAGACAAAACAAACTGTGATGGTTCGACGACAATGTGTTACAATTACAAACGTTTGACATCCAATAGTCCATTATTAACTAATCAGTCTGCTCTAGTGGTGTCATTTAACAAGACAAAACAAACTCTGTGATGGTTCGACGACAATGTGTTACAATTACAAACGTTTGACATCCAATAGTCCATTATTAACTAATCAGTCTGCTCTAGTGGTGTCATTTAACAAGACAAAACAAACTCTGTGATGGTCGACGACAATGTGTTACAATTACAAACGTTTGACATCCAATAGTCCATTATTAACTAATCAGTCTGCTCTAGTGGTGTCATTTAACAAGACAAAACAAACTCTGTGATGGTTCGACGACAATGTGTTACAATTACAAACGTTTGACATCCAATAGTCCATTATTAACTAATCAGTCTGCTCTAGTGGTGTCATTTAACAAGACAAAACAAACTCTGTGATGGTTCGACGACAATGTGTTACAATTACAAACGTTTGACATCCAATAGTCCATTATTAACTAATCAGTCTGCTCTAGTGGTGTCATTTAACAAGACAAAACAAACTCTGTGATGGTTCGACGACAATGTGTTACAATTACAAACGTTTGACATCCAATAGTCCATTATTAACTAATCAGTCTGCTCTAGTGGTGTCATTTAACAAGACAAAACAAACTCTGTGATGGTTCGACGACAAGTGTTACAATTACAAACGTTTGACATCCAATAGTCCATTATTAACTAATCAGTCTGCTCTAGTGGTGTCATTTAACAAGACAAAACAAACTCTATGATGGTTCGACGACAATGTGTTACAATTACAAACGTTTGACATCCAATAGTCGATTATTAACTAATCAGTCTGCTCTAGTGGTGTCATTAAACAAAACAAACTTTAACTTTAAAGTTAAAGGGGTTTTTTTGTTGGTTTTTTGGTTTTTGTTTTGTTTAACGACACGACTAGACCACATTGATTTATTAATAATCGGCAAACTTTAACTGTGATGGTTCGAAGACAAGTCTTAGAATTAGCAAAGGTTTGACATTCAATAGCCTATATTTAACTATTCATTGTATTCTAGTGATGTCCTTAAACAAAACAAGCTTTAACTATGTGGTGGTTCGAAGACAATGTTTAAGAATTACAAACGTTTGACATCCAACAGTCGATTATTAACTAATCAATAAGCTGTAGTGATGTTAAACAAAACAAGCTTTAACTATGTGGTGGTTCGAAGGACGGGTCTCAACAATAGACAGACCAAGTGGGTGTCTTACATCCTAGTCAGTGCTCCAGGACTGGTGTATAAAATACCATGGTAGGTGCTGCTCAGTCGTGCTTTTATCCAAGTAAAGCTCAAGCATACATCAACAGCTAACTATGCTGTATTCCCAGGAGAGACCTTTGTGATCAGTTCTTCTTCTTCTTCTTAACTTATTTTGTAAATATATATCTAATTACGCTTTCCTGGGCACACACCTCAGCAATCTGGGTTGTCTGTCCAGGACAGTGGGTTAGTTGTTAGTTGGTTAGTGAGATAGAGGAGAGTGTGGTGGTCTTACACCTATCCATTGCGTTGTTAAAACTTGCGGTGGGTGGGAGCCGGTACCAGGCTGCGAACCCAGTACCTACCAGCCTTATGTCCGATGGCGTAACCACGACCTCACAGAGACCGGTTTTCATTAGTTGTTAATGGCTGGTGAAAGAGAAATGGGAGTTGTGGCCTTAAACCGTCCTCGTGAGCTATGAACTATTGAGGCGAGGATGATAACTGGGTCTTGACCAGCAAACAATTCACACAAAACAGGATTGTTCGGTTCTTGTATATTTAAAAATAGGTATGAAACAATATAAATTGTGATAATTGTTTGTATTTTTTTGCATAGACATTTGGCGCACGCATAATTAAGTTATTTGTTGTGTAAATCGTATTATACGCAACTATGAATTTACAATAAACATTGTCTGTTAGAATTATCGGTTAGTAGGACATGATTTGCATTCTTCGCCCGCAATATTTTAGTCGTTAGATGGACACTTCACGACTGCGTTATGGCTAGAGTGTGCAAAGGTTGTGAACACCGGCTGTAAAGCCTGTTTTCCATAAAATATATAACTTTGTAGAATTAAAAAAAAAACATTTAACTGCTAATGAAAAGTAATTTTAAAACAAAACCCCCCCACAAAAAAACAATATTATTTATATGGAAATAGTCGCAGACGGTCCGTGTCGAATCTCCGAGGGGTCGGGAAAGTATGACGAGACTGTCCTGAGTTTCATGATATTCTAACATATTCTCGACTAGTAGAGCCTTTTTAACGACCGCCATTACGCATGCAATGACCTGGATTTTCGTGTTTTGAATATCGGTGTCTGTATATTCACTGTTTCTGGGCCCGTGCTTATAAAACTTTTAGAGTCCAGACTAAATCTCTAATGACGTATCTCTATACACTTTTTATGGCGTTGCTATGACGTTCTCGTCTCAGACTCTCGAGTCTAGACTCTAAAAGTTTTATAAGCATGGGTCCAGGCCTGGTGCTTATAAAACTTTTAGAGTCCAGACTCAATCTCTAATGACTTCGCACATATACAATTTGTATGGCGTTGCCATGACGTTCATGTCTCAGACTCTATTAGAGTCTCGAGTCTAGACTCTAAAAGTGTTACAAGCACGGGCCCAGGTCGTCCTGATCGGTGTTGTAGTCCTAACTAGCTGGCTGGGGGGCGTTTCTCCCTCTCTTAGACTCTCTTAGTAGTGCCGACGCCATGTAACCGTAAATGAAATGTGTTGAGTGCGTCGTTATATAGTACATTTCCATTTCCTTCCTGTTAGTCGGAAACATCTTATAATGGCAGCAAACTGAGGAAACGTGTTCAACTTTGCCGATTAGGCAGGAAACATCTGCGTCGATCTGTGTTCATTACATATTTTATGGAAACCAGGCTCAAGTCAATACAACTAACCATAGCTACCATCACTTCGTAGAAGATGCCGCTGGCTCGAGCGATACAGGCCAATATTATCCATTTAGAAGACACTTTTAGCTAATAATTATTGTCATTTATAAGTAATTTCAAGTCGGTGTACTAGCTGAAGCGCATTTTGCAACACTAGTAACTTCAGAAATGTTTCCCTTCTATTAGGCAGTTCAAATGCTATAAAATACAATCTTTAAATTTGACTAAATTACGAACACTTTTCATTTCATTGCATGGCTTATCTCGCTCTGTAACACACACACACACACACACACACACACACACACACACACACACACAAACACAAACACACACACACACACACACAAAACACACACACACACACACAGTCAATAGGCGACCTAGTGGTGTCGATAAAGAAAGCAAACTTTAACTTTTTGATCTAGTCGTATTGGACGCGACTGTCTTCACTTAAACTTTGTTTTATTTAACGACAGCACTAGAGCACATTGGTTAATTAGTCATCGGCCGTCTTCACGGTGTATAAACACATTAATTTTACGACATTCCCGAGTTATATATGAAAATATGATGTGTGGGATCGATAAATGTGTACCTGTTTATCACCCAGAAAAAAGGAGCAAAACTATCAGACTATGACAGCTGTCAGTATGACATAGCTCTTTTAAAGCAGACATCTTAAGGGACTTATTCCAATTTTTCAACAATCCGTATGCGCATACGCAAACGTAATCTACAAAAATAATTTTATACCAAAAGTAAATTATATTTGTAAAATGCCTCACTCTTGGATTTGCCTGTGTCGCTTTTAAGCATTGACACCCTATTAGGTGAATTTAATTAGTGGGTTTTTTTTAATTTTGTACAGACGGTGAGATTATAATAAAGATTGTATGTATAGCTGACCATTTGTCTACCTGTCGAAGTGTCCGTCTGTGTGTCTGTCTGAGAGTGTTATCGCATATCAAGAAGAAGCACTGAGACTAACAAGAATATAAAGACAGCGCTACCAAACACGTCTCTTCAGACAGACCAGATCACGCGGGCCGGGTCAATAAGTGTGACTTGACCAATCTCGCAACGGAATCATCCGAGATCTGTCGAGTCAGTCCGGACCGTCCAGCCACAAAGCCGGCCAGTTCGTCAAGTACTAATACTTCTTTGGCTTTTGTTAAAGGTGACGTCACACGATACGAGTGCCTTTGTACGAGAATTATAGCCACGAGAATAGCCTATTGTGACAAGACAAATATTACGATTTCATCGGTTGCTATGCATTCGGTTATCATCGTGGCTACTCAGGTACGAGTAACTCGCCTCGTGTGTCGTCGCCTTTAGTGTGTTCAACAAGATCGTTTCCACTAGCATCCTTAACTTAAGCCGGCCATTGACTGAGGAATAAAGACAGAACCGTTTCAAAATGACCATGAGTGTGTGTTGTAACGGTGCGGTCTACTCGCAAGGTGTCGACTAATGTGACAGGTAGCAGGCTCGGAAATCATATATGGAAACACTCGATTAGCACTCGACTCAAAACTACAGTCCGTCATTACACCACAGACAGCAGTTCATTACGCGTCAGCTGCTGTCTATCTATAGCACCTCGACCGCTCGGACAACGGGGACATCCACAAACCTGGAAAAATAAAAAATAAAAAAATGTTTTATTTAACGACGCACTCAACACATTGTATTTACGGTTATATGGCGTCAGACATATGGTTAAGGACCACACAGATACTGATGGAGGAAACCCGTTGTCGCCACTTTATGAGCTACTCTTTTCGATTAGCAGAAAGGGATCTTTTATATGCACCATCACACAGACAGGGTAGTACACACCACGACCTTTGATATACCAGTCGTGGTGCACTGGCTGAAACGAGAAATAGCCCAATGGGCACACCGACGGGGATCGATCCCACACCGATCGCGCATCGAGCGAGCGCTGTACCACTGGGCTACGTCTCGCCCCCAACAAACCTGGAATCCTAATTAACTGTACTTAAGGATGATGATGATAACTTGTTTAACGTGCCCATATACCACTAGGGTTTCGAACACGCCCATCCTGAGTCCGACCTCCGATAAGATCGGTGACCTGACTCGGGATGGAGGGGGGAGGGGGAGTAGAGTTGAAAATAGGCAGAATTTTGAAAATAGCAATTAGTAAAAAAGTTAATAGAATAAATTTAAAAAAAAAAAAAAAACTTACAAGCCAAAAATAAAAATAATTGACTGCTCGGCCGAATAATATTTATATAATTTGGAGCATTTTAGAAGGACGGTCCAAAATTAAATAAGAAAAAGAAGAGAGGATCGGACTATTTAATAATAATTAAAAAAAAAGAAGAGTAATTTCGACATAATCTTTTGAACGCAGATCTAAAAGTTTAAAGTCCGATCGATATGTCCACGTGAGTGGCCTCGTTAAGGCCGTTTGGGTGCACAGCTTATAGTGACGAGATGGGTTGCATCCCGTCAAGAAAACCCCTAGATTGACAGTCGATAGACGTTGAAGGTGTAGTGCTGTGCTGAAATACAGATCTTGAGAAGCCGGATCCGTCTGAACGAGAGAGAGTATCAGACTAGGGTATAGTCCAGTCGTCATGGGTTGGTATAGTGGTGCGGACGGGCCCGACTCCGGAGGATACGAGATGGTATCACTATAAAGCAAATAAAGTCTAGAAAAAGAGTAGTAGGGGCCGACCCCGCTTCCTATTTCTTCTTAGAGTGGGGCGGTCAATCTTCCAGTGCTGCTAGGACAGGCTCGGACATGTAGAGACTAAACGCGAACAACCGTGGCGTTCTGCAGAATGGCCGTCATACGAGTCACTTAAGGAAGTGCGCTGTCAAACGCTCGATTCGAAACTAATGTAACAGTCTGGTATTCAAATACAGCTATTTTCATTTTGCAAAAAGACTAATGACGCACTTGGGGACTTATAGTCCACCAGCAGAAAAGTCGACCAAGTAAATAGTATATTTAAAAAAAAAAAACCAACATGTTAATTGGTAGGATCCGTTGATGTCATTCAACAGCAGGCTGTGGTTTCTTATCCTCACTATCTAGACCAAGTTTCACAATAACCATATTTCAGAAATGGACTATGTTTTTGTTTTTATGTTATTTGTTTATTTAACGACGCACTCAACACATTTTATTTACGGTTATATGGCGTCGGACATATGGTTAGGACCACACACATATTGAGTGAGGAACCTGCTGTCGCCACTTCATGGCCTACTCTTTTCAATTATCAGCAAAAGATCTTTTATATGCACCATCCCATAGACAGGATAGCACATACCACGGCCTTTGATGTACCAGTCGTGGTGCACTGGCTGGAGCGAGAAATAGCCTAATGGACCCACCGACGGGGATCGATCCCAAATCAACCGCGTATCAAGCGAGCTCTTTACCACTGGGCTACGTCTCGCCCCTCAGAAATGAAATAGGTACAGTTTAAAATGTGCCTAGATATTGTGAAACACACATTCCGTTCTTGCACACCCGTTTAAGAGATGAAGATCAGTATCGTCTCCAACATTGTTGGCTGCGCAGTGATGTGATGGTCACGATAACCATACCATCCAATAACATAAGGACGGACGAAATTGACTGCTCTGTGACATGTAATTTAACTTTAAACTAACAGCCCTGTGACATATACAAGTTAACTGTCGGGCAAGTACCGTAAAACGTTTTAGCTGGAAAAGACGTTTAAATTCGTGTTAACCTGTTTTTTGTTGTTTTTTGAGGATAATATTATGTAAGAAATATAACACTATATTCGTGTCCGTTAAATACCATTTATCTTACAACTCGTTTAAAGAAGATATCCAAGACGCTTTCGCTCGTTCTAAAATAAATGGTATCCAACGAACACTCACGTAGTTATTCTCTATGTATCCTTTTCTTCTCCTGTCTGTCTACAGTCGTTCTGTGTGATGGTTCGACCGTGATGCCCTTATCGATGCGTTTTAACTGAATTTACAAAGACACCGATTTGCCATCTCCGTAACGGTGTTACGCCAACATGGGAAACGGCTTAATTCAATTCTTGTTTTACCTAGAAAGGTTTGACACTTGTAAATAGCAAAACCTTACGCTCAGTTCTTCGGTGTAATGCGATTCAAACAACATTAGGCCCCGTGTTTCACTGTCGATGATAACTGAATTGGATACGAAGGTCAGAATGAATAATTCATTAGATTTTTATTTTACGTTCGTATGTATGAAATCTGACGTGGGTCGTGTAGTTTGTAAAGCAATCGGACTTAAAGCTGGTAGGTACTGGGTTCACACCCAGAGCGAGTTCAACAACGCAATGCGCAGGTGCAAGGCCATTTCACCGACTTCTCTCTCATTAACAACTAGCCATCGGTCTTGGACAGACAGCCCAGATAACTGAAGTATTTACCCAGGACAGCGTGCTTGAACCATAATTGGACATAACACGAAAATAAGTAAAAACAAACAATATTTTGTTTAATTTTGGTTAAAGTTGCAGACCCTAGTTTCTAAACACTATCGTGAATTTGTTTCACCAGTTTATTGTTTTAGTTTTAGTTGTTGTTGTTCGGTAGGGGGGGGGGGGGGGGGGGGGGGGGGGGGGGGGGGGGGGGGGGGGGGGGGGGGGGGGGGGGGGTGAGGGCTATAATTGAAATCAGACATCACTGACATTGTATTGTTTAGATTATAAGGTTTCCGTACATTTAAAGTGTTTCTGGTCATCCTGCTGTCTCTATTACCATGACATACATTTTTCATAAATCTAGAAACGAACGTACCTCCGAAAAGTAACGGTTATGGAGACGAATTCTCGTTATCATTTGTATTTCACTCTATTATAACTTTATCGAGATATTACACGTTTGTAGTTTAACCAAAACTTAGTGTCCAGGGTCTGTGACTTTAATAGGATCCACCTTTCCCACGAGGGAATTGCGCTCTACAGACATGATATTCACTCTTCAGGGTTTTGTTTTTTTAACCAATACTCAGCTCCATGTCTCTGTCAAGCAAGTCCTGGGAGAGTAGCAGTCCTCCTATAGGCAGTGCGGGAAGGATGAAATAGTCTTGTGTCGTGCTGGCATCGGCCATATATATTTTCTCATTCATTTATTTTGAAGAAGGATCCTCCACCTCAGTGTACTCTGACGGTACGCCACATTTTGGTCGAGTGCAATCATCTCAAAGAAACTAGAACAGATATATTTTGTCAAAGAAATGTGACGGAATCCTTTCGATTCCATCCAGAATTTTATTACAATTTTTACGTGATACTGACTTTTATTCTAAATTTTAATACTAACTAGCTATCTGTGGTATTTGTATTTTTGTACAGTTCTTTACACTGTGTTTTTTACACTGTTGAATTTTTATCTAGATGTTGATCATCACTTACTTTTTGCATTTACCATAGTTTGACACCCAATAGCCGATGTATCTTTCGTGGTGGTGGGGGGGGGGGGGCAGGGGGCGTAGCTCAGTGGTAAAGCGTTCGCTTGATGCGCGGTCGGTCTGGGATCGATCCCCGTCGGTGGGCTCATTGGGCTATTTCTCGCCCCAGCCAGTGCACCACAACTGGTACATCAAAGGCCGTGATATGTGTTATCCTGTCTGTGGGATGGTGTATATAAAAGATCCCTTGCTGCTAATCGAAGAAATTAACCAACTTAAACTAAATGTAGTCTTCGAATAGGTCCCAAACACCTAACACATGACATTATAACATTAAACCAATAGTTAACTCTTTAAGACCTAAACATTCAACCTCTCATATAGATAAAACTATTACTAAACTTCGAATAGGAAAATCAATGCAACTTAATAGCTGTTCCTTCATAATAACTAATAAAAGTACTAACTGTGAGTGCGGCACTCCAGAAGATATGAAACATTACCTTCTGGATTGCACGCTGCACCACAATCACAGAACAATAATGTTAGAATGGCTAACTAAAGCCAACCCTGCCACTTTAATTACCCCCAACTCACTACTTAATCCAGATAAACATCATAAACAAGAAATTTGTAAAGCTATATTCCACTTCGTCCAGTTCACCAAACCTAAACTTTAGACGCTACCACCACCTTGCCCCGCTAGCGTTCAACTGACACGGAGCAGCGACACTACATTTGAATATGCACTCCAGCTCGGTTAATAGCGGGCGGGATGGGGAACGGTATCAACCTCAGTGGGCTCCTGACACCTTAAGATAAATTTTAAAAATCTTCATAGTGCAAGACAATAACCAAAGTAAGAACTTGGCCCGGACGCTATAATCGACACCCTCTCTAACGACCCTCTCGCGGAGTGGGGAATAGATGCAGAGTCCTGGGCCAATTAGGTATTGCTGATAACACCGCCCGCCTGTACGCCTCTCGGATGGAGGAGCTACCCTAAGCACTCAACCTCGATTATGCACTCCACGCCGGGGGACCAACGGCGGGATGATTAAAAAGCAATTTAATGACGTATGACTACAACTACAATTATGGGGGGGGGGGGGGGGGGGGGGGGGGCAACGGTAGGATGATTAGCAAAAACAATCGAATTAGTAACGGATGACCTTAACTAAAACATCCCCCCCCCCCCCCCCCCCCCCCCCCCCCCCGTTGTTCCTCGGATGGAGCAACGACCATATGCACTCGATCTTCGATTATGCACTCCATCCCGGGGAATCAACGGCGGGGGGACAGCAGATTATTATTACTTGACGAACGACTATACTCTATTATCATATAATGAAATAGCTGCTATACTTTGTATGTACCTATAAATTCTTTCTTTATGTAGCTGCTTTTTTTTTTTTTTTTTTTTTTTTTTTTTTTTATGCTTTTGCTGTGGTTAATCCCCTTAAAGTCGCACACCCTAGTTTCAGCCCGCGAAAATGTATTCTAATTTTGGTTAATCTACAAAACTGTAACACACTTAGATCACGTTTTTATAAAATAGAGTGAAAAAGCAGGTTTTATATCGATAAATACCATGGGAATCCCAGTGACCCAATTACTTGAAATAATTTTGAAAGTTAGTATTCTGATGTCACCGGTAGATGTTGCTCGAAGCACAGAAATGCCTATGTCACAACAAATTTCCCAGAGTGCACACAGACTTGGGGTGCGTTCCTTTCACCTCGCCTGGGCATGTTCCAACTGTTCTGTCCTGGACAGCGAAAGGAATGAGTTTGGAACACGAAGTTACTCTACCAACATGGGTGCTTCTGTTGAGGAAGTGGCTGCTGCAGCAATCATGATACTTGAATCTGAATAAGACGACAATGATAGTTCGTCACTGACCATGTTGACTATACTACAGTGTTTGAAATAATACATTTTATATATAAACCGCAATGAGCCTACATTTGCTATTCGGCACCGGGTACTAGTGGCTAACCTATTGTTATTAGCAATTAGATGCACCGTTTTTAGTAGTGGTGGTGGTAGTAGTAGTAGTAGTAGTAGTAGTAGTAGTAGTAGTAGTAGTAGTAGTAGTAGTAGTAGTAGTAGTAGTAGTACAGTCTGTAGGAACCAGAGGTGGGGAGGCACTTCCCCTCCCCAGGACGAAAATGTAAGGTTTTTTTTGTCCTACTCTTATTTAAATAAAGGTAACAATATAGCTTGTGCTCCCACCCCCACCCCCACCCCCCAAGGTTGTATCCCCTCTCCAAATATCGTACGACTTAGCAAAATTATTGGTTTTAAGAGTTTGTAAAGTTTTGTATTGAGATACTTACTTGTCTGAAGTTTATTGTTAATGAAAATGTTCACGAACTGTGAAGGAAAACCTCACAAATGAACGACAAGCAAACGACAACAAATCGGATGATTGTGCGAACCGTGCATGAGAAAATAAACCGAACCAAAATGATAACGGTCACGTGGTATACCAACGTCTGTGATGTTGAAACGGGAAGATCCCCTCTATAGTGGGGTTGCTTAACCCCATTTTTTGACGAAATCGTTACCGAGTTGAAGAAAGCACCAAATTGTACCCCTAGGGCCTACTGATCAGATTCAGAAGGGGTGCCACGAAATCAGAGGTCTGGGTGACCTTCAAAATCAAGGTCAAGGTCACGATACTGAAAATATCAAATATGTTATGTATTTATCTTTCTGGTTTACTATAATCATTTATTTCAACTCAATTTGTTTACTATTCAGCATAGATAATAGTTAGAACACATGAATAACCTTCAGCATATGAGTCAAGGTCACGATAAAGGTATGTAAGGGGGGGGGGGGGGTCGTGGCTTAGTGTAATAGTAAAAATTTTGATTTGATTTTCTCGGTTCTTATAACATAAAGTTTAAAGATATGTTGCTAATAACATGCATATGAGATAAACAGTGTATTGTTGTTCAGTATGTTCAATGTGGATACGATTTTATTTTTCAAAATGGCCGCCATTTTTCTATAAGGCTGGCAATAGTCCTGGAACCAGGACCAGCTTGAATGTTTTTTGTCATGCAACTCCCACTACACAGTTGATTTAGCACCTCACACTACTAGGGGGTGTCTCCGGATCATTTCTAGCCCTGATGCACGGTTGAATTATGGTAGCAACACTAGATGGCAGCCTATTTTTTAATGGGGTGGGTGTGGGGGGGGGGGGGGGGGGTCGTGGCTTAAATGCATTTCTGAAAAAAAACATTTGATTGTCTCAGGTTCTGCAATATCACGTTTTAAAATTTCTTGGTAATAATATGTTCATGTGAAATAAATTTCTTGTGTTGTTGTTTAGTTCTTTTGTCAAGATGGCCGCCATTTATCAATATGGCTGCCACTTTGCGTTATATTTAATGGTTAAAAGTGTATTCCATTAGCTGATGCAAGCATGTACTAAAATGTATTTTTAAGTCCACAGAAGTTTTGAATGTGAAATAAATATGTGTTGTGCAACTAGTACAGGAAGTGCTTTCCCAGTCTGCAAACAAGGACATTTCTACTGAACAATTTTCACAAGTTACAGCAAAATTCTTCTGCATACAGGTTAGTAAACATTTTTATATAATGAAATAAATAATTCTTCATTCACATATTTAATAGACAGGTATTAATTGTTGAAAGAACCACATGGTATTACAAAAAAAGAATAATTTATTTAAAGTTCCCTGCACTCAAACATTTTTCCAATATACTACTTTCTCAACAGTATATAGTGGTTACTATAGACGCCAGATGTATTCTGGTAAATACAATTCCAAAATTCGAATTTAATCATGCACACTTATTTGGTTAAAAGATATGTATATTAAATAAATTGTTGTACAGAAAAAATAAATGGTATTTACACACAACTTTGTTCTTTTTTCTGTCCAATTTACATAAAGTAAGAATGCTACCATCGTTTTTAGTACATTATTAATGTTGGGGGTTTTTCCTTTATCTTTTTCAGATTAAGAAGAAATGGATTGGTAAAAGTGCATTATTTGTGGTAAGGCTGATGGAGACCTCAGATGCCCAGTGGACAGCAGATCTAAGAATGAGCTGCAAGTGTACAGTGACTTTCTCAGTAATGTTGAACAATTTAAAGCAATTGATGAAATGCCAGTGGATGTTTGTTTTAAGGGTGATGCCGAAACGCTTGTAGCCAATAATGCTAAGTGGCATAAAACATGTCATCTAAAGTTTGCAACTTCAAAGCTACAGAGAGTTAGTGAACATAAAGACAGAAGACGGAAACGAAATGATCAGAGTGGACGAGTATTGAAGCATAGGCAGTCTGGTGATTCTGTCCAAAAAGAATGCAACTTTTGCTCTGAGATGTGTGGCAAATTACATGAATGCTCAAGTATGTGTCTCGACAAAAACTTAAGGCATATGGCCAGTGAAATGCAGGACACAACCCTGCTTGCCAAACTTGCAGGAGGGGACCTAGTTGCCATCGAAGCAAAATACCATAAAGGTTGCCGTACATGTTATACAAATAGATATCGAACACTACAGCAGCAAGATGCTGAAAAATCTGATGATAGGCTGTTAGAAGCCCGTGCCTTTGCCGAACTTGTGTCTTACATTGAAAGTTGTGTAGAGGAAGAAAACCATCGTTTCAAACTCTCAGAGCTTCACAGCCTCTATGTTCAACGTCTCGAAGATCTTGGTATTTCAAAGGTAATTAATAAAACCAGATTGAAACTTAAGCTATCAGAGTACTTCCAGCATAAATGTCAACTTCAATCAGATGGACGAAATACATTGCTCGTGTTTAACGAAGGACTACAAAAGCTCCTCAATGAAGCTCTTGATTCGCGGGACTACAATGCCGAGGCAATAACAATGGCAAATATTGCTAATGTGCTTCGCCGAGATGCTTTTGATCATGAATTATTTGAATTTAAGGGACAATTTTCTCAAAATTGTCAGAGTGATTCTGTGCCAACTAGTCTAAAAATCTTGGTATCCATGTTGCTCAATGGAACGACTGTAAAGCATCAAAGTACTACCGAGTCTCAGGCGTGTTTGACAATTGCTCAGCTAATTCTCTTTAATATGAAGAAATGTGCATCAGAGGGAAATACTGTTCGTCATTCAAAGGAAAGAGAGCCTCCTCTGCCTATCTACATTAGTCTCCAAGCACATACCCTTACAAGAAGTAAGAAATTGTTTGAAAGGCTTCACGCCCTTGGTGTCAGTGTAAGCTATAACCGGGTCATGGAAATTAAGAGTTCACTTTGTAATGCTGTGTGCAAACGCTTCTCAGATGATGGTCAGGTATGTCCAACTCAGCCCCGCAAAGGACTCTTCACAGTTAGTGCTGAAGACAACATAGACCACAATCCATCATCGACAACAGCTGTCGACTCGTTTCATGGTCTGGCATAAGCATACTTCAGTTTCCTACTGTGGAGAGCTTAGGCGAATCACGGGATTCCATAACCATTGGCTGGAAAACCAAATCAGCATACACTTTGCCTGAAAGTTACACTACCGTTCCTGCTGTGGCCATCCAGACTCACAACCTGAGTGTACCTCCTACAAATCGCAAAGAAGTAGATGGAAAACTTGAAGAAGCTAAAGCCATCGAAAAGGCTTGAATTTTAAAAGCATTTGGACTCCTAGAAAAGGAAAAACTTGACAAAGGTGATCGAATTGCCTGGGCTGCATATCATGCTTCTAGTCACCGAGAATTATCTGATCCACCAGCTGTGAGTGCTTTACTCCCATTGTTTTATGAGAAGGCTGCATCAGTTGCCATGATAAAGAATGGCATGGACATCCAAAGGGATATCACTGCCTACCTAAATCCAGGACAGATACCTGTGTCAACATTTGACCAACCTCTCTTTACACTTGCCAAATACGTCCAGTGGAAATGGCCAGATCTATATGGAGAGCAGATGCACATAGTAATGCTCGGAGGGCTTCACATAGAAATGTCACTTTGGAACACAATTGGTGACTTTCTACAAGCATCTGGTTGGACAACAGCACTCAGTGAAGCTAGTGTTGCTTCTTCTGGCATTGCAGATTAATTTCTGAAAATATCTCACCTTACCAGGACAAGACACGCCCATCAGGTGACAGCAGTATCTTTGGCAAAGCTTCAGAATAATGCATGGCTGGAGATGATCAAACAAGACCATACAGCATCAGACATCAGTATGGGATATGAAACATGGCGACAATCCATGATAAACAAGAGTCCGACCTTCCAATATTGGGAGATTATTCTTGAGTTTGAGATCCTGGTCATGATTTTAATCAGATCACAACGCACTGGTGTCTTTGACCTATATGTTGAACACTATAAGCTCTACCTCCTTGGTATTTTGCATTAGATCATCAAAATTACGCACAATGGATATCGATACACATACGAGATATGAAAGCACTGCCACAAGAGGTTGAAGAAGACTTCAAACGTTTCTGGGTCATTCAAAAGACACAGCGCAAATTTTCCTGCATACCAATAGATCAGGCACATGAACAGAACAATAAGATTGTGAAAACACCTGGTGGAGCTATTGGACTGATGGAGAATCCAGTAGCCTTTCGACAGTGGATGATTGCTGGGCCAGAGCAAGCAAGGCTGCTGAGTGAGTTCGAGAGTCAATTCATCGAGGATGACGTACTGGCAGTAGATCACCATGAGCAAGGACCCACAACTCAAGAAACCTTCAAAGCACAGGTGATAAGTCTGTGTGAGGTCATTGAACAAATGGGCAATCTATTTTGTCATTATAGTCCTGAACTATCAACTCTGGACATTCACAACTGTGCCAATGTGGATGTGGTGGAAACAGTGAGAGGAATAAATGAAAAAGGTCAAAGTCAGTACAAGAAATATGTCAAGGATGTCATCATTGACAGAATAGTGTCAATCCATGAACCAATCAAGAAGAACTCTCTGCCCCTTTTTAAGCGTCCTCGGGCATCAGGATCTAAAAAAGCAAGTCTTAAAAGTGACTGCACTCTTTTTGGTCAGCTTTATATTGCAAGCTTGTTCCGAGATGTTGATCCCAAAGAGTTTTTCTCACATGAGAACCACTCATGGCCACCATCCTTATCAGATAATGGGAAGCTTCGACTGCCAACAAAAAAGTCAGATCTACTGACATTTCTTCACACAGAATCTCAAGCTGAAATACCAGCGTACTTCGATGCCAAGGTATTTGATGGTGCTGTCATAGTTCATCTCCTCCCAACTTGTCAGGTCTCAACATTTGATGAGTACTGTGAGAAGAGTTTCATCACATGGATCACAAATCAAATGGACAATACTGACAGGATCGACATTGTGTGGGACAAATACAAGTCTGACAGCCTGAAGGAGTCAACTAGAGAAAAGAGAGGAAAAGGAACAAGAACCAAAGTTCGAGGTCAATCCAAACTGCCTTCAAAGTTTAAAGATTTCTTGCGAGACCCAAAGAACAAAGAAGAGCTCTTCAATCTCCTGACTGAGAAGACAGCTCTTCACAAGTTTCCACCAGGAAAAGAGGTCTACATCACCAAGGGAGAATCAGTTCTCTCAATTGGCTCCAAGCATCCCATGGGACCCTGTACTCATGAAGAGGCAGACTCGAGGATGTTGACACAGATGTCATCGTCATACTCGTTGGAATATTCTTCACTCTTAAATCAAGTCGCCCCGAAATTGAACTGTGGGTAGCATTTGGTTCTGGAAAATGGTTTCAATACTATTCCATCAACAACATCTGCAAGAAACTCGGAAATTTGAAGAGTCGAGCCTTAACTGTATTCCACTCACTAACAGGATTTGATACTACGTCACAATTCTTTGGAAAGGGGAAGAAAAAAGCCTGGGAAGCCTGGGAGTCATATCCAAGTGTCACCGAATCATTCTGCCATATGGCTGACCATCCGTTTCAGATCATTGAACTGGAAATGACAACATTTGCTTCACTAGAACGATTCACGTGCATTCTGTATGATAAGACCACCAACCAGAGCAGCGTAAATGACATAAGACAAGAGCTCTTCTCACAATCAACACATGCAATGGAGAGTCTACCTCCAACCCAGGCTGCATTACTGCAACATGTTAACAGGGCACAGTATCAAGCAAGCATATGGACCAGTTGTCTTTAGTCAGAACCAAATCAGCCTAGTCCCCAGGGTTATGGCTGGACAAAGCATGATGGTTCTTGGATGCCAGTTTGGACCCTCTTGCCAGAAGCAGCAACGGCCTGCAGAGAATTTGTCAAATGCAGTTGCAAAGCTCAACCTTGGTGTCACAAACATTGCAAATGCAAATTGGCATTGCTGAAGTGTACTACAATGTGCAAATGTGGGGGTCATGTGGAACATAAGTACATTTATAATTACATTTATGTAAAATCTAAATGTGAAAAACTGACTGGCATCTGATGCTACTGAGAATTTTGTAGTCATCACCGATGACACCCATCATTGACTGATAATGACAACATGAGAGATTGTTTTTTGCAAGTACATACCCGGTATATGCATGTAAGTTGTGGTCATTTTCAGAAAACTGTTTTAATTTTGTTCACGGGCATCATTTTCAATTTCATCTTTGATGACCTTGAATGATAAAATGACTGTCATGACCTTGACCTACATTACCAAGGTCACCTCGAGTATATTAGGTTCTAGGCTGAGAATATAATACATAAATATCCATGATCCTGTGGGTTGACAAAAATAACTAATTTTGATTTTCATGTTTTATCATTATGACCTTGACCTTGACCTTGAAAATAATGTCATGACAACACAATTCAAAATATATCTTCTACATTGCTATATCCTTTATCTGGACACCTTTGATGAAGAATGAGGTACTTAAATCTAGCCAAACTAGAAAATCACAGTGTTATTATGAAATGTGACCTTGACATAGAGTCTGAAGGTCATCCGTACCCCCGATTTCGTGGCACCCCTTCTAAATCCAATATGCACTCACTAAGGATCATGTATGCCAAATTTCAAGTCAGTATCGATTTTTTGATCAAGCAACCCCACTACTAAAAATAGATTAGACCTCGTCTGCTCAACGGTTTTTAAGAAATACGAAAAATGCATTTTGTGGTATTACAAACACCAGAATTACCAGGATTGCCAAAAAACACTTCAGGTGAATGGAAATGTATATTCTAAATAATAAAATGTAAGTAAAGTGCAATTTTATTTGTAAGAAAATGGGTTTAATAGCGAAAAACAGCGGCGTAATGGCTAACAACTAGGGCGTGTCCGTTTAATTGGACACCGCAATACTGTAAATAATCTTCACGATTTTGCCTTCCGCATCTGCACTATGTATTAGTAAAGCTCTATTACAGCAAAATAAGGTGAGTTGTTTAAGGTTCCAGACGAAAATACAGATAAGAAAATTGAAAACCAGATAGAAATTAAGTAAGTTTAACTTATTAGATATTACCAGCCATGAATCTTTATCTCAGACCAGTGTTAAAACCTTAGTCAGGGGGATCTTGGGTGGGAGCGGAGAAACTTCCTATTAACCACAACATGTATACAGTTGCTTACATAGACTTTTTCTTAACGTCTGTTATCTGCCTTATTGCCTAATGGACAATTGCTTTTGCTACCAATAAGATATGTTAAGCACTAGGCTTTTTAACCAATACCTACACTATAAGGATAGGGGGGATGGGTGGCTTTGATTAGCCGTAGGTTTACACTAGAGTAGAGACTTACGACATTAGGAACAACCTTAACGCCAAACTAGGGTTTTACAAACAGACTACACGCACAACCGCAACAGTACATAGGGTGCATTGACTAATGATAACAATGCACCCGCCCACAATTAATGGCCCATAACAAGGAGCTGGGCAAAAGAAAACCGGCTCCAAGTACACAATTGCAATGCACCTAGGGGAAGCTGGACAAAAGAATACCGGCCTCCCCTAACCCAATCCCAAATACTTGCTGCTGGTGGACTACTTGGGCAATGGGTGACACCGAAGAGGAGGACGCCTTCAAGACGACAAAACCAACAAAAACCCCGGGACAACATCACAGCGCCTTACCTACCGGTGTATATACACAAACTGCACGAGTCTCCCTTGGGTTGTCATGCCACGACCAGAAGCGGTCAGGCCCTATGGGCAACCTAGGAAGACACACCAGCATCAAATAGGTCTAATTAACGAGCTACTCTCGACTCACTAAAATCAAAACCTATCTTAGCTCTTGATCTTTCTTTTTTGACCGACCGCTCAAAATTGCGCCAAATTTCCTTAATCAAAATTGCGCACCTTTTCTCTTTGGCATTTTTTGCTCTTTCAAAATCCATAGCACCACTACCCTCCCACTCGGCTGTTACCGACAACGGTCGGGCTGCTGGTGCTCCCTTGCATCTGCCAGTGCAGGCGGTCCCTCCTCCTTCCCATCCCCACCTTTCCTGTCATGGACAGAGGAGCCGGCCAAAGCCGGCTCTTGTGCCCAGGATAGGCGTGCGCTACAACAGCTTGCTTTGAATGTGCATGTAAAGCATGACCTGACCTGACCTGACATGCTAATCGAAAAGAGTAGGGCATGAAGTGACGACAGCGGGTTTCCTCTCTCAATATATGTGTGGTCCTTAACCATATGTCCGACGCCATATAACCGTAAATAAAATGTGTTGAGTGCGTTGTTAAATAAAATATTTCCTTCCTTCGTTTAGTGCTCGGGTGTCGTTAAACATCTATTCTATTCTACTCAGCTCATGTCCCATTTTCATGCCCAGCCCCTTTTCGTGAAAGTCCCGAATGAGCAATGTTAAAGTTTGTTTTGTTTAACGACACCACTAGATCACATTGATTAATTAATCATCGGCTATTGGATGTCAAACATTTGGTAAGCGCTTGTGTAAATCGAAAAGAGTAGCCCATGGCTAATCGGCAGCGGGTTTCTTCTCTCATTATCTGTGCAGTTCTTAACTATATGCCCAACGCCATAAATAAAAATGTGTTGAGTGCGCTCATAAAACATTTTCTTCCTTCTGTTTTTTGTTTCTAATTCAGAGTGAAAAGTGAAAAGTGAAATGTCGTCTGCGTCCGCTGTGGATTGATGGGTGTTAAATACACATACTCAAATGGCAGTTTGAATAGACTCTTAACGAACCTGACAACAGGTTAGTGAAAACACCGCCAGACTGCACTGATTCAGTTACTTGGATAACCGGTAGATACTTCGAGGTAATTGCATTCTGTTGACGCGAGCACTCCGTTTAATTACATAACGCCCGGAAACCTGGTTTGTTTGTTTGTTGGTTGGTTGGGTTGCTTGGCTGGTTGGCTGGTTGGGTTTGTCGTTATTGTTGTTTTGTTGTTGTTGTTTTGTGTGTGTGTCTGGGGGTTGGGGTTTTTTGGTTTGGTCTTTTGGGGGGAAGTGGGTATTTTTGTTTTGTGTTGTTTTTATTGTTGTTGTTCGGGGGGCTGTGGGGGAGGGAGGCTGGTGAGGGGTTGGGTTTTTTTTATTATTATTACCAGCTGTAACCCGTGTTTATCACGGGAAAGTATGGATGTTTTATATATATTATTTATATAATGCCATTTCAGTGTTAAGTCATGTGATCATAAAGATGACCGCGCCCATGATGGCTTTCATTATGGAATTCATCTTTGTACGTAATATTTAGCACGATGTGTGTTCGGTATTTGACTGTACATGTGTGCAAAAATATTCTTGTGTTATACTGCAATGGGTTAGTACAAAGATGGAGTTCGGCAGTGCAGATCAAAACAGAAGTCATTACAATGATCGAAAGCCGTTAAGAAGGCCTTGCATATTATATTAAAGACTATTTTCTTCTTTCGGTTATTTTTTCTCCTTTTTTTTTTCTCTTTTTTTTTCTTATCTTTTCTTTCTTTCTTTTTTTTTCCTGTTTTTGTCTTGTTTTGTTGTATTGTTCTTCTTTTTTTCGTTTTCTTTTTTGGTACTTGACGTTAAATGAATGAAATAAGGCGGAAACCAGTGAAATCACTAGCGGGCTATTGTAAAACAACATAATGTCATTATGTACTGAACGCAGTGTTGGTGTGGCATGACCTGATTGTTCAAAAGCTAACAGTACTTGTGTTGGGTTTGATGCCTCACTGACGCCGCAGTTAAGTTAATGGAATGACGTTTAGATGGTATTTAGAAATTGAGAATTTTGTTTGTTCGTCATCACCCGAAGATGTTTACACAGACACTACCTTTCATTAACAAAATATCTAAATATCTTCTTTTTTTAAATCGCTGTTATCTTTACATTTTTGTTTAGTTTTTTCATGTTGTAAATCCACTTTCATCATTCGTCCGGAATAAATATCTTAAATAATTACCCAAAGATGACTCCCGCACGCCCTGTACGATTTGGTGGTCGCACGGAATTTGCGTAGAAAATCGTTCAAGTGAGAACGGGGTTTTATATGCACACCTTTTTCTTTGTGTAGCGCGTCATTTCTCGGTTTGATTTTTTATATCATAGGCTACGGTTTTAGAGAAATTACATTTGCATTCAGCGAAATTCACACACAGCGGGTAAATAATTTAAAATGTTACATTGAGTCGTACTGTTGGAACGTACCTTAAGCCGTATGACCACATTAAAAAAAAAAGATTGGAGAGACAGTGATGACATAAAACACGTATGACCATTTCGGGATGTGGGCTAATATATCTGCTATTTCCCAAAATGGACACTTTACGATTAGTACTTGTTTAACGATTACGAAAGTACAACGTTGTTTTATGGAGAACATCGAATTTTATTGACGGTTTTTTTTTTTTTTTGCTGAAAATAAATATAGACACAGCAGTATATCAAAATAATTGTTAACATTTTTCGTCAATGAATACACAATAAATAAAGCATGCGAATGACACAACATATTCTAAAATGGGGGGTGGGGGTGGGATGGGGGGTTGGGTTGTTGTTTTTTGAGTAACTAATGGTAAAAACCCATATTTGTTGTAGTAAGCTTAATAACGAATTGATGTAAAATCTATAAAACTTTACTTCCCTACATAATAAAGAGCAGATTCAAGGGGGTATAAATACTTATATAGATTAGATGCGGTGCGTGCGTGCGGTCTGACTGTTGCGTCTGATGCGTCTGCGGCTGGCGTGTTTGCATACACACCATATACGATACTTTCTTTGCAGTTGTCCAACACAGTTGGCCGCATGTGTTTTACAGACGCACGCAGAACGCGCATCCGGTCTAGATTCTGTCAATGAAACTAATGTATTCTGAGTCTTTTGGGTGGACACTTGACGATACTGTTACATCACGGAATGTATCTATATTTTAAACCACATAAACTCTATAATGTAATATCATGTATTTATATTGTCAATACACATATCTCTATAATGTAATATCGATATTGTCAATACACATATTTCTATAATGTAATATCATGTATTTATATTGTCAATACACATATCTCTATCTCTATAATGTAATATCATGTATTTATATTGTCAATACACATATTTCTATAATGTAATATCTTGCATTTATATTGTCAATACACATATCTCTATAATGTAATATCGTGTATTTATATTGTTAATACACATAACTCTATAATGTAATATCGTGTATTTATATTGTTAATACACATATCTCTATAATGTAATATCGTGTATTTATATTGTCAATACACATATCTCTATAATGTAATATCGTGTATTTATATTGTCAATACACATATTATCGTGTATTTATATTGTCAATTCACATATCTCTATAATGTAATATCATGTATTTATATTGTTAACACACATATTATTATAATGTAATACCATGTGCTGTATTTGTATTTGTATCCATATATGTACCAAGCAATGTGTTCCTATTATTTGTATCCTCCTGTAACCCATCTTGTCAAAATCAGAAAATGTATGTTCCTCTTATGCCGTTGCATAACGGCCTGGTTGTAATAAAGTTCAGTTCAGTTCTGTTCTGTTCTGTTCTGTTCTTTGTTCTGTCAAAGCAGTAATGATGATGATAATAGGTGTTGCGAAAGACTACGACCACCGATACACTAATAAATGTCATTATGTTAGTGATAATCGGAATTATACTCTGTCAAAAAAGAAACGCATAAGATAGGGAAGGAAGAAGAAAAGTGTTTGATTTTACAAAATATAGTTTTTTTGTACATTGTTGTATGACCATGTTTGATAATGTTCCTGGAATGGGACAGCATGCCCAAATGCACCCTAAAACAAATTTAACGCACGTTGTGGCACGTTGTGTGACAATTGCAGGAAATCGGCGTGAAATGGTCAGATTTTGGCGAATGCACGTGAAACTCGGGGTAAAGATTGGGGTAGTGATGGGTATTTAAAGCTGTAATGCTCGTAATGATGCCTCATTTCCATTTCAACGTAGAAGAGTTACAAAATGCCAAGACTAAGCCTGCCGAATCGAAACATTGCAATAGGCCGCCTCCAGTTAGGTGAATCGCAGTCAGCAGTCGCACGCCACATGAACGTCCATCAGAGCACCATTTCACGTCTCTGGGACAGGACCCAGCAATTTCAATCAGCTGAAGACCGGCCCAGAAGTGGAAGACCTCGCATAACAACTACAGCACAAGATCGCTACATCCGGGTTCTGCACTTGCGTTACGGAACTGCCACAGAAACGAACACTGTTGGACGCATACCTGGTTTGAGAAGGGTGTCTGCACAAACCATTCGGAACCGACTCGCGGTACCGTCCACTGACACTTCCCTCTTCTTGGCGTCCCGCTCTACACCAGCTATCGCAACAACACGTGGAGACGCCAGTGGGCAGGCTGGAGCTGACGACACTTTAACATGTCCTGTCTCCATCGGCGCTGGTACTGCAGAGGGAGGGGCCGCCACTGCCAGTTGAGCTGAGAGCTTAGGCCACACCACTGCCGCTCCTGGCGTCTGCTGCTTCTGAGTAGTGGGGGGCGGCGAAGCAGAAGGGACCGCCGCCGGCAGTTGAGCTGCCGGTTTTGCACACACGCACACACCCTGAACCGCCCATGCCGGTCTCGACTCCTTTTTTGAAGCCGAGTTTTGTCCCCCCCCCCCCCCCCCCCCCTCCCCGAGCCGCCTTGGGACGCTTTCTCCTCCTACTGCTCGGGCGCTTCGGTCTATTGTCACAGTAATACAAGTGACAATAGTTGAACTCCCATTGTGTTCAACGCCTTACTTGGCCTAAGGACCAAGCTCGCGCAACACAGCCCCAGGGGGGGGGGAGTGAAACCTCGACGTTCGTTAAACACAACCGCATTCTTCGCAGTGGTTGCTGCTGCTGGTGGCCACACAAGGTACTGATTTCAGCGCCCTCGTGCGACGCTGTTTGGTGACGAAAACGCCCCCACTGCAGTCAGTCCATAGCAAGAACATTGTCACATATTCATGTTACATTTTACTGTGATACGAACATAAATAACGAAATTATGCCACTTTGTATTAAAGAGATAATGCCATGAATATTTCACCTATGCGTTTCTTTTTTGACAGAGTATATCGAAGGGTTAATGCAGAAAGGTGCTAAGTGCAGTTTTTTTAATGTTTTTCATGTTTGAAATTATGTTTATATTGTGACAAAGACTCATGCTTGCATCTTAATTAGGTAATGATTAATTAGTTTATATAAAAAGGTGCTAATAGGTGTACATATCAACAAATTAATTAGTAAAGGAAGGTGCCAAGTGCCTGTTAAATTGTGCAGAAAGGTGCTAGGTGGTACTTATCTCCTTTCTGTACCGATCACTTTATACCCTGTTCAGGTTTTATAAGAGCAATACAGTGCCACATTTGTCAGATAGAGCCTTACTGTCTCCAGGAATTAGGTCAAATAGATAAGATAACATTAGCATCATTAAGTATGGTAACCATTTCCTTTGAAACATCTGTGGAATGTGACATTGGAGAAAATATTACTATATATTGTTCATTCATTCGTCTGGTCTTATTCCAGACGGTTGTTTTTGCATTAGCTAGAACAGTCGGCGATTACATAGGTTATATAGTAAATGAGGATGGTTTGTCAGAAAACGAGATAGTTGCTGTCTTTTTGAAAGAAATAGAACTATTGTCTATGAATGGTCATTGGAAAGGAATGTTGTCAAACCGTGTCCTGTTACTATAGCAAACATTTACAAACAGGTAATTAGAATATTTTCCAGCAGGACGGAAACACCTGTGCAAGATATTCAACCTGATATCTCAGAGAAAGTGTCCAGTCAGTGTATTCATCTTGCATATCTGGCTGTGCGGGATGAAGAACACTATGATGCAGTTTGTCATGCACAGAATAGCAACACCATACCTCAGCAGAATACAAGGACATGTGACGAGCAGCAAAACCCGTGTACCCAAAAGGATGCCAATGCAGGAGGTGCCAACTGTGCTGAAAACACACCGATGCTTTCACCAGCTCATTCTTCATTATCAGCTCATTCACCATCAGCAGCTCATACAAAAGTAACTCCACGCAAACGAGCACTATTCGTAAGTATAAAGAAACAGTATTTAAGTCGAAAGAAGAAGAGAAATCCAGCAGAATGGAAAGGAAACAAACGAAAACAGAACAGAACAGAATTCATGGAAATACATACATTTCCTGCACTGGAAGAATTGTTTCAGACAAAACAGTTAAACCGGTTAACTGGAAAATGCAGATTTAAATGCCAAGATAAAATTCCAGAAGAGAAAGAAAAGAAGTGTTCGATTGTTTTTTTTATAGTTTAGGCTCTTTTGAGAAATTACATTTGTCAGTTGGTGGAAGAGGTCACACAAGTCTGTTCAAAAGGTCAAAGATCGAAAGATTGAAATTGTTGTAAATGACATAAAGATTCCCGTTTGCAAGAACCTTTTCTTTAAACATTTTGTATTGGAAAAAAGACAGTTGACTGTGTCTAAAGCCCTAAAGAAGAAACAGCATGGAATTTATAATGGCTTTGACCAGAGAAGAAAGCAAGCATCTGCTAACAAGATACCAAAGCATTTGACCAAATCTGTGCATGGCCACATATAACTGAACAACAATTGAACATGCTAAGCACAGGACGTCCGTTTTTACACTCTGTCAGTGGCACACGGTAGTGGCAATGGCCAGAAAAAGAAATTCATACATCACCATTCCACTGAAATTTGGAGACGTGCTGGACTTCAAAACATTTGTAAAGATGTTTTGTCCCAATGTCAAAGTTCTGGAGAAAGAATTCAGTGGCTGAAACTTGTCTGGTTATAAGTTCCACGTGAAGAACCTAAAAGCATCTTTATAAATTACAGTTTTGATAAGGCCAATTTCCTGGAAATAAAGATACAGACATCAACAAGAAGCAAGGCTCGGCCACTAGTCAGCAGCATTCAGCTTCAGAAATGCTTCATTTCAAAACTGCCAATTTCTGAGGTGAAGAAGAACATTATGTAAGAAGAAGATAATCCCAGGATAGTTTCATGGATACTACATGGACATGCCAAGTACCAAATCAATAAAAGATAGAATCCCTATCCCCGGTACTGATGAATCAGAAAATGACTCTGAATAGGATGGCAGTCTGACCTGGGTGATAGAGTCGGGACTGTTTATAATTATAAAATGTACTAAATTTTCTTTGTATTTGCTAACCAAAATACATTGATATTTGATGCTGTATTCAGACATAAATTTACAAATTACTTCAACCATAATATCAATATAAGGAAACTAGTCCTTTATTCGATTTAATTATCTGAATTGTTTACAAACTAGATAAGAATGTTTTATTCAGATTATATGTGCTTGTAGATTATTACAGTATTACATAACTTTGATAATCAGTTATGTGTTGTGTTGTTTGTAAGACTAAAGCAGAACTGAATTAGGGATTCATAACATTTAAGAGGTTAATTTTTTTTGTTGAAAGTCTTTAAACATCGTTGCATGTGCATTTATTAGACTTTTATGTAATAATTATATTTTTACACTTAAGTGTGGTAAATCAAAGAATTACGTAACAAAATGGCAAGTGGCAAGTGTTATTTTCAGACATAACAACACATAATTAGAGTGTGCAGTAAGGTTCCAGTAGGTAAATAGCCCCTTTCTGCACTTGCGGATAGGCGAAAATCATTTGTGCAAAAAGGTGCTAAGTGCTAAAATCCTTATAATGGTAAAAATCGCAAAGGTCACACAGTTCAATTTGTAAACACGTAAAGCTCAACAGCTATGCTACTTGTTGATGTCAGTTTATTTTAAAACAAATAATAACTTTTTATACTTGGTCAAACCTTAAATCTTAATTATCTCAAAACTATAAAAACTGCACTTAGCACCTTTCTGCATTAAGCCCTCGATATTAACTATTCAATCAATACACAATTCTATAAATGAATTGGGGTTTTTTCTCCATTAGTAAATAATGCGTACGAGTCACAGTCACAGTATATTACATGGCATGTCTTTTTAGAAAAAAGAAAAACAACCATTTGTGTAGTCTTATTCAACTTACTGTACTAGCACCACAACATGCTATACAACCTGAGTAATCACCTCCACTGCCGAATTGTCTTCCCTTGCTGGATATATATTCATATCCGCACGTGGGCAGACCATCGTTCTCAATTCTGCAGTCCTCCATTGCGGACGTACTTTTAACGAACTTTGCAAAACCTTTCGGTTTTTCGGTTTTTGTACCACGTGAAACGTTTTATTAAAGTGTAATTTTGTTTCTCTTTTCCATAGCCCTTACCAAGACATACGTTGTTTGGGGATAATTGGGGTTACCGGTACGCATTGATCGGAATGTCTGACACGGCCTCATCAGGCTCAACCGCGAGGTTGACTGTGTGTGCCAAAGCCGGCTGTGGCAAGCAGCTTCCCCGGTTCAACTCGCACTTACTGTGTCGGTCCTGTAGGACCTGTTCTTTTGACCAACAGTGCGAGGTCTGCGCGACATAGCCTTCGTCCATATGGACGAAATTTAGTCGCCAGGTTCGGGAGGCAGACAGGAAGAGCGATGTTCGAAAAGGAAAGGGAGAGAAGAGCGAGGAGAAATTGTGTTAAATAAAAATACTGGAAGTAAAGATATGTGCAACATATTGAACTATAAAAGCATAATTCCAAAGTCACAGATAAAATATGCAAATAAGAGTTTGAACTACGATTGCTATACTTGGGGAAAATATTATGTTTTGCCATTTAAATGTCTGAAAGATACAACTTTAAGATGGTTCCAGTACAGACTGCTTCATAGAATTCTTGCCACTAATACATTTCTTCATATGATTCATTACGTAGATTCTAATAAATGCACTTTTTGTAATAATGAACCGGAGACTTTACAGCACCTTTTTTATGACTGTAATAAAGTAAGAAACCTATGGGGAACTGTTGAAAAGTGGATTTTAAAAATATAAAACAGAAATTGGCACCTCATTCAATAAAAAGCTATTATGTTTGGGATTGTGGATGGCGAACTAACCTATGTAGTGAACTGGTCAATATTTTATATAAATTATTATATTTATAATATGAAAATATTTCACAAAGATTTATATATAAATGCTATCGAACATATCCTAAAAAACAAATTTCAAATTGAAAAATATATTTAAATTTAAAAATGTGAATATGACAAATTTAATATACAGTGGGGAAAATGATTCAATCTCTTCATTTAAGAATCGGAGAAATAACTTTTTTCTTTTTTTCCAACTGACACTTTTATTCCTTAAATCATTAATTTTCCCTTTCGACTTGTTTGGAATTGCTAGCACATTACAAGTGATTTTGTTTCTACTTCTATAGTTCTTCTCTCTTCCTCCCCATATTTTTTTCTTTCTTTCTCCCACCCCCCACCCCCACCCCGATCAAAACCAACTAGTATCAGTGAATTCAAATATATATATAAAAAAAATATTCTTTTTGTAGTTCAGCTTTGTTTTACATTTTGTTCTTGTATGTAGATAGAGAGCTTTTATATAAGAAATACTATAAAACCACCAACATGCAAAGCATCGCAATTAAAAAAAATTTAATAGAAACTTTATCTATTTTTTATTTAAAATAAGTTAAATCACAAATGATAAATAATTTATTTTATTATATTTAGTATTGTCTGATTAAATAATGGTAATACGTATATTCACTACCAAATTAATCTAGTAAGAAAAAAAAAATGCGATGCACTTCACTTACATTATAGCAGAACAACAGACATATATATTTTTAAATGAAATAAATTATTGTATCAACTGTAATCATGATTGAACACGTATCTTCATTGTACAGCAATGATTCGAGGCTTCCCAACCTTAACATTGTCTGCTTGAACGTGTATGTTTACCCAGAGGGGCAGGTTCCGCCATCGGCTACGTCGGATGTGCGGGAGTCGGCGATCTTTATATGCGTTGCTTTGCCTACCTCGTCGGACCGAGTTAGAGTTTCACGGCGGTACCCTTCGCAGAGGTGGCAGGAGCCTTTGGTTTCTGTACATTCTCATGGTCGGCCCGGAGATTTTCCGGAAAGTTTGTTTAAAACTTTCTATTGTGGCTTCGATCTACGCCACAGGTGGAACATGTGTCTCAGCCTTCGACTCCAGTCGTTTCGACTGTTCCGCCGCCGCCTGGTTTTCCAGCTCGCTCGGTGCCTGTTTCCACCCATGATCATTTTGTTCCCGTCCCTTCCCTTCAGGGTCAGCAGCGGTCTACGGGAGGGAGGTCTCTTCCGAGGAAGATTTACCTTCCGGTTCCGGTCTGAAGATGTTTCGGTTGATCCGGATTGCCAAGCGGTGGGACTCGATGCATCTGTCCCGCCTGCAGAAGATTTGGATTGTGCGACGGTTCTGGAATTCGTAAGCAACGAAGTACGACTTGTATGCACTGACTCTTTCCTAGCGGAGGTGGATGTTCCTACTTTTCAGGACGTTTCTTTTGGGAATCGATCGCTGGGGGTGGAGGCTCCACGTTCGGAGCTTTGTTTCCCGCTTGTCCAGGAGGCACACGGATCCTTACTGGAGATTGATACTTTGATCGCTTGCACCGATCGTATCATGGGAGCGGTGGTGGAGGAGTTTCCTGCGGCTTTAGCCATCGGGAAGCTCTTACCCGGTACGAAGCTGGTGGCCCCTTCTTCATACCACGCAGCAGTTGTTTCTGCTCGGGTTAAGACTGATTGTCGTCCGGCGTCTTTTGTACGTGTCGCCATCAGAGACCTAGAGATGATGTAGAAGTTATCACAACTTCTCTTTCGGGTGAACAACCATCTAGGTACCTTCCTTTTTTGGTTGGATAAGGCTGTGGACAGTCTTCCCCCGATGGTTCGAGGTTGTTTGGCGGCTACCGCGAAGGTGTCGCATCACACTGCGCAGATGTCTGAGCGCTTGTGGGCAGACAATCTCTTGTATGACGCGATCATTACTTGTCTGGTCTACGGGCTACCGGTGTTGTGAAAACTTATTTTCGCAGCCGGTCAATGAGGGAGACCTTGCTATTTGGGTCGGACTTCGGCCTTGTCATGAACAAGGAGTCGATCAAGTTCGTTCGTCCCCCTGCCCCAGGCTGGTAACGCTTGTAAGCGTAGTCCCGGTGCTGCTGCGTTTCGCCCGCCTTCCTCCAAGAAACCGGCTTTTCTTGAGGGGGTTCAGAATACTAAGATTTGTGCCCCTAACGGGCAATCCGGGATAAAAGCTGTTCGTCCGGCTTGTCTCCTGTTTCGGAGCAATTATTCCACATTGTCGAATTTTGTTGAGGTGCTACAACACGGCAGTCGTCGCATACCTCAATCGTTGGGGTGACATCAAGTTCGAGTCGCTGATTCGCAGGGCCTTGGAGATCCGGGAATTGTGCGATCAATGGGGGATTGTGTTGACCGTCAAACACATTCCCTCTTTGGTCAACGTCTTAGCGGACGCCTTGAGTCGTCGTTCACCTATCCATACAGAGTGGATGTTGTACAAGGAGGTTGCGGGCAGGATTCTGCTGTTGTGGGGGAGTCCACAAGTGGATATGTTCGCCACCAGGCTGACCCACCAGTTACCGGTGTTTGTGTCACCAGTTACCGATACTCTGGAGTACGATGCGTTAAGCATGGACTGGACGGGGTTGGATCTGTATGCCTTCCCGCCCCCAGTCTTACTCAGCAAGGTTCTGACCAAGGTCGGAATGCAACCGTGTTTAAGTGAGGCTCGTGGCGCCAGGTTGGGCAGCCCAAACCTGGTTTCCTCAGCTTCTGTCACTGTTAGTACAGGCTGCGGCAGCTGGTGTGGCACCCGAAGCCAGAGGTCTTCCGGCTTCACGCGTGGATGTTATCGAGTTTTCCCTGCGAGGCAGATGCTTTTCAGACCGAATTGCTGAACTCTTCTCCTCTTCGAAGCGCCGGTCAACTGAGCGAGTTTACGAATGCCACTGGAGTGTTTGGGTTCGTTGGGCAGGTGAACGGGATTTCGATCCCTTATCACCTACTGTCAATGACTTAGCTGAATACTTCCTGGCCTTGGTCCAGGAAAGGAAGATTAAAGTTCAAAAGTCATCGATTTTCCATCTTGACTACTCTCAGGCAGTGTGGTCTTTGCAATCTTTGCAATCCGCGGTTGAGAGGCCTTCCATTTTGCCAAAATGTGATGTCTTTCTAATTCTTCAAGTGCTCAAAGGTCCGCCTTATGGGCCATTGCGGTTTGCCACTCTTCGACTTTTGACTTGGAAGACGTTTTTCCTGATTTCTTTTGCGGTATTAGTGAGATTCATGTTTTCTTGCATGATTTGGTCGATTATAACACTGATGGGTCAGTTACGTTGCAAACTGATCCTATTTTTATGCCTAAGAACCTGACGCCAGGAGAGGAGTTTCCTCCGGCAATCATTCAAAGTTGCCAGGGTGTTAAAGTATTATCTGCATCGTACTAAACGTCTTCATGGTGGCTGTTTATTTCTTACACTAAACAGCCGGGAGACATTACTAAGAATGATTTCTCTCGATGGATTGCTGCAACCATCAAGCTGGCGTATGAGACGGCAGGAGAACATGTTCTGCAAAACTTCTCTGTTCGGCCTCATGAGATTCGAGCGATCTCGGCTTCCGTGAATTTTCACGATTCCCTGGACATTATCAAATTGATGAATGCAGGAGTGCGGAAGAGTCGACATACGCTCGACCGCTTCTATTTTCGTCACATGGCAGTTGGTCCCGATGGTACCAGACGTATCCAGTCGGTGACTGCTGGTCAGCAGGTTGTTTCCGTACGACGAGCCACGAGACGAGGGAGACCTCTATTCCGGTAGGCAGGTCAGGTCGTACAGGCCGTGTCGGAAGACGGTTGAGCCATCTTTTCGGTAAAGGGGGTGGTTACTATCGGGGGCAGTCTAGTGCTTTTCTTTCACTTGTGAGATGATTTTGCCTCATGCAGGGGGGCTGGAAGATCTTTTGTCAATTCGGGTATTGGTAATTTAATAGTCACTTAGACCTTTATACTTCGTATGTCTTGGTTTGTCGTACACCTTGTCATTACTTGAGACGATTCACATTGGTCGAATGGGTAAGTCCTCGTGTTTTCTTACCTTCTCCCATTAATGTTGAATTTATGTGCTCTAACGGTGTTAAATCACGTCCGTTTTTGCATAGTTGTTGTGCTAGTACAGTAAGTTGAATAAGACTATTAGATTTTTTTTCTTCTAATTTTCATTATTATTCATACTTACCTAGTACTAGCACAACAACGGTAACCTCCCACCCGCCCCTAGAAGGTCTTCCCTGGATTCGGTCATTACGGACTTTAAATCGAGGACGATGGTCTGCCCATGCGCGGATATGGATATACATCCTGCAAGGGAAGACAATTCTGCAGTGGAGGAGATAACTCAGGTTGTATAGCATTTTTGTTGTGGTAGTACTAGGTAAGTATAAATAATAATGAAAATTGTAAACAAATTTTCTAAGTAAACTTTTTCTCCATCCTACAATTTTTGTGAATCCTCCCTTGACCTATATTAACAATAATTATAAGAGAATATACAATTTAACAACAATCGTGTTTACCAACTTTGTTACTTGGTGATGTCCCAGTAAGACAGATGGTTGCTTAATAGAGGATAAACTACACTAAAGGATTTGGGATAACCGTAAAATGAGCTATACATACATTCGTAGCTAGAACGCCACCGAGCTATGAATGACAAATTCTGAAACATACACATCTTGAACAGTGACCGCCATTGTTTTCGCATGCATTTTTGACGCTGTCATCAAGTGATTTCATGCACACAACACCCCATTGATCATTGAGAACAAATGTTACCTTTCTGTGACCACCTACTCAAAAACTAAGCCTCTTTTATGGCTCTCTTTGCAGAACTAAGGTGTCTGCTTAATACAGGTCGATTTGTAATACACTACACAATATGTGATAACGGTAAAATGCCCCCGACACCGCCTGGTCCATTGGTCCATGCTGAGTTGTAAAACAGACTTAGACAATACGCGGGAGTGTCTTCTAACAAGTTAAAGTTTGTTTTGTTTAACGGTACCACTAGAGAACATTGACTTATTAATCATCGGCTACTGGATATTTGGTAATATTTTATTCGTAGTCTTAAAGGAAACCCGCTATAGTTTTCCATTAGCAGCAAGGGATCTTTTATTTGCATTTTCCCACTAACAGGACAGCACATACCACGGTCTTTATTGTCGTGGTACACTAGCTGGAACGGGGAAAAAACCCAACAATCAGAGTATGTGTTCACTGAGGAGATTCGTACGACGATGCAAGCACCCCAGGCTCTGAAATCGTCTAGCCCTGTCCTGTTGGTATGCCTGGGCCCCCTTTCACAAAGCGATCTTAGCCCTAAGATCACCTTAAATACATAAATACCGTATGCACTAAGGTGATCTTAGTGCTAAGATCGCTTCGTGGAACGGGACCCAGGTCAGTGCTAGAGGACACATGTCCTGACGTTGACAGTGGTCACTTAACGCAGATGACCGATGTCCACGTCTCAATGCTCTAGGCGGGTAAATCAGCGTCACAATTACCAAACGACTGACGACAACACAACGTGCCGGTCTGCCGTTTTGTTCCTTCCTTTCGTCCCCGGTCGTCTCCTGACCTAGACACGGGGTGTACTTCTACACACAGTACTCACTGACACGACACACCGACCTCGGTCGTGTAGTGGTTAAACCTGCCAACTTGAGGTTGGAAGGTACTGTGTTCGGATCCAGGTATCGGCTCCCACACAGAGCACGTTTTAACGATCCAGTGGATAGGGGTAACGCGACTGCACTCACTTCTCTCTCACTAACTGCTAACAGCTAAGCACTAACGCACTGTCCTGAACAGACAGCGCATGTGTGTGTGTGTGTGTGTGTGTGTGTGTGTGTGTGTGTGCCCAGGACAGCGTGCTTGAACTTTAATTGCATATAAACACGAAAGTACGTATAAACAAACAAACGATAAAGGGAATATATCTATAATAGTATACACAAGGTCATTTTAAAATTTTGCATATCGCAATGATCTTTTTACACTCAGATCAGTCGACTACCGTGCACACACAGTGCTAAATACTGCGTACCAATATGAATTCCGTAAATACAACGGTAATGGAAGCCGCTATCTTTGTCACTTAAACATAAAAGTGGCTATATACAAGGCGGCCGTGTATATAGCTTTGGTTAATTAGGGCTGGCTATCTACACGGCGATCATACTTTGGGTGGGAAATCTGGTGTAAAGTTGTCATACCTGATCTAAACATTCACGTGCTAAACACGGGTTACATCTATATTGGAATATATATTGAGAGGTAATTATGCCATACGTCTTAAAGCTGGCAGGCACAAGGTTCACACCCCGGTACCGAAGTTCTAACGGCTGAATGGGGAGGTGTAAGACAGCAACACAATTCTCTCTCACTAACCACACTAACCACCAACCTACTCTCCTGGACAGACAGCCCGCATAGCTGAGGTGTGTGCGTGCGCGTGTGTGTGTGTGTGTGTGTGTGTGTGTGTGTGTGTGTGTGTGTGTGTTGGTGTGTGTGTGTCCAGGACAAGGTGCTTGAACCTTAACTGGAAGTAACTTGAAAATTAATTGAATCAATTAAAAGAAAGGGTTGTTGAAATAATGTTTAATTTAATTACACCTTAGTATAATTTAAACTACAACTAACTGTGGGGTCTAATAAGAGTTGTTTTCCATGTGTGCCATGTTTGACCCGGTGTCGCATGGCATATGACCCTCCGTGACATACGGCGCGGTAAATACATTTAACCAATTAAAACTCAGCTAAGAAATTACGTCACAGATGCGGACGCGGAAAACGGATAAGAGACGCATCTATTTGTGGTTATCCTCTTAGCATTTTTATATGTGTGACGCTAACATGATTCGCTTGTTTGGTTTGGTTTGGAGTTTTGGGCGGTTTTGTTTGTTGGGTTATTTTATTTTATTTTGTTGGTATTTTTTTAGGTGGGGGTTGGGGGAGTCTTTATTGTGGTTTTTTAGGGAATTTTCTTCTTATTTTATTGTTTTTTTTGTTTTGTTTAGGGGGGTGTTTTTTGGGGGTTTTTTTGGGGGGGGGGGGGGGGGGCGTCTGAACAGTGTCAAAAAAACGTGCACACGGGAAAACGGCCCAAAAACGTGATTTTAACACGTGACCCTTTGTCAGCACTGGATTAGTGCAGAAACAAAAATATGGTATATGATATACATACCGTACATACTGAAAATACATCCATACATCTATATAATTAGATATCCAACACCCCGCAACAAGTCTCATTTGTAATGTCTGCTCGATGGGCAACAGGAAAACGTTAAAAAGCAAAGGTTGGCGGTTTTCTGTTACTGGTTGGTATTCCGTCTGATGAAGCTTTTGAATCTCATTACAAATTCAGTTTTCTCAGGTTACCAAAAATAAATGACACAGTGACTCGTGTGGGAATTTTTTTTTATGACAGCCACATTCCTAAAATAATCAGTCTACAGCGAATACTGAACAACCGCGAGGGATGAGTGGATATCGCATCAAGGTCAAGGTCAAATAGGTGGATATAGGTCAAATAAGGTCAAATATAATCACGGTCAAATAGGTGCATTGTTACTGAGCGGTTACATATATAAACTGTTATGTTATATATCTGAACCAAGTACATCAGAATAGTTGTTTTTTACGTTTGTTGTTCATATGAATTGTTATAAATTGGAGTACATCACATACTTGCCAACTTTCGGAAAGTGAAAAGAGGGGCATTCTAACTGAGGGCCCGGTATGACTCGGGGGGGGGGGGGGGGTTCGGAGAATGACACCCCCTGAATTGTTTTTGAAAATTAGATGCTCTGAGATGCAATTTCATGTGTTTTGGGGTCATTTTACATGATGAAAATATTAACATTTTGAGGCATTGTTTTCAGAATCAGTAAAAATAATGTGATAGGAAACTTTGTCACATTAAAGCCGCATGGTCACAACTGACACCTCCAGTTGTTACTGTCAAGGGTAAATATGTCACTTTCATTTTTGTAATCGTAAAATAATCGGGACACTGTCCTGCGCAAAACGGGACGGTTGGCAAGTATGGTGTCACCATAGTCCCGATGGAACGGGGGGGGGGGGGGGGGGGGGGGGGGGGGGTGGTGACCGTTCCTACAATCATGTTGCACAGACGAAGTTTATAAACCGGTGTACAATGCGTACCAAACAAGTGTGACGTTTAATCTAAAGTTGTAAGCAGAGACAAAAGCCTTTACTTACAAAAGTCTTCGTAATATATAAATCAGGAAACAAAATATGTAATGTAAGAAATGTCAGTGGTGTTTCAAGTTTATTAATTAAGGGCTTGTAGAATTTTTATGAAATCCAATAGCCATGGGATCATTAATTATTTTATTTTACTAGCCACGATTAAAAATCCACTAGCCCTACTTTACTTAAAAGTAAATACAATTTTTCTAATAGTAATAATCAGATGTGGCATCTAAAGAAGGAGAAAGAGCTTAAAAGCACTAAGATTGGGGAGGTAGGAGTTTGGGCATGATATGCATATTTACAAAATAGACTTAAATGCAGCATTTGACAAAAAATTTCACTAGCCGTTGAGCATGGTAATAGTATTTATTTACTAGCCCAACATTGAATATCACTAGCTACGGGAGTGGGGCTACCACAATCTAGAAGCTCTGATTAAATGCAAAATGACATATCATATAGCCGACTGCAAGACACTGGTAAGAGAAAAATGGATTAGATGTGACACATGCATCGATCACACTCAAGAAAGAATGTGTCATAAAATTAGATTTTTTTGTGTGTATTATTATTATTTATACAATTGGAATATTGATTTAATAAAACGGTTAAAATGTGAGTGCAAAGCCTCTATACATTCCCAGTAATTAGGCAATATAAAACAGTTTCGGTTATTACGGGGTGGGGTGGGGTGGGGTGGGTTGGGGGACAGGGTAGCATTAATTTACTTTTTGCATACAACTACTTGGGGCGGGATGCAGCTCAGCTTGAGGTGATTTGGTCGTAGGAACGAAGCACTCAGGGATCGAAATTCTGCCGTCCCGAATCAAAACCATCCCAGAGCAAGTATGATTGAGTCAAACTAGCGTGTCAGTATAAATCTAAAACAATTACCGGTCCCACGGGACAACTTGCAAAAAACACCAAAACCAACCCTCCCGGCCCGTGATGATGATGTCCGGCACTATTTCGACCTCTGGAAGCCCCTCTGTGGACATATTTTCTGATTGAGTTTGTCTCCGTACCCAGCCGGTGCCTCACGACTGGTCCATCAAAGACCGTTGTATGTGCTGTGCTGTCTATTGACAAATGCATATATAACAAACCTCTTTCTGCTAATGGGGAAAATGTAGCGGGTTAATAAATCATGATCAGTGTGTATTGGTGTTGTTAAATAAAGTCTTGTCTTGTCTTGTCTTGTTAAACAAAACAAACTTTAACTTTATAACGTCGTGTATAATATTTTTAATGCCCACCTATGGTTTAAAAATAAAGAAAGATACAAGTAATTTTAGTGGCAAGGAAATTACAAAAAGGGTCTTAATTATAAAGAGAACTCATTTGAAATCTGTTTAGTTCAATCTGTGTTACTTTCATCATAATGTGTTCAAAGTGCATGGTTTTGGGTGCATGTTTGACACTGTTCACACCCATACAAACACACCCAAGCGGGAGTAGGCGGATATCACACATGTATTTATGGAAGCTTTACAAAAACCCTCATTTGAATAGAGGTTTAGCTATTTAATTCTTGACCAAATCAGCTTGTTTGAAAATTACCCAAACTGGTCGCGCCCCACTTTTGTCACAAGGAAAACCCGGTGTATTAATAGCGAGTCTCATTACAGCTAAACCATTTGCACTGCTGGTGAAAAAAACAATTAGTATTTATAAAAATAACTCCTTGAATATCACTAAGCTTAAGAATTTACTTCCTATTCTAAATAATTAACCTTCAAAACATGGATCTGTGCAAACCCAACACGCTAATTCTTTGCGCGAATGGGTACACAAGGGAGTTAACTGTATACTACTACCACTGTTTATGAGTTGTGTTATGAGTCGACAGAAAAAGGTGGTGGAGAAAACAGATGTGATTGGGGAATCATGGCCCCATGCTCACCCTACCCACCCCCTTCGCCTCTCACCCGCATATGCCTGTGAGAGTCAAATGATTTTAATCTGGCATTTGTTTGAAGCCGGGCCGATCGGGATACCTGTCCTCCCTTACACCTGCTAATGTGGGTAATCCTGCCTTCTCGCTACCCCCCCCCCCCCCTTGTTTTCTGTTATGGACGGAAGAGTTAGCGTAAGTCAATACTTGCGCCCATGACAGGCGCGTACTAAAACAGCTTGTTCTAAATGTGCACTTAAAAGCCGAAAGTCAAGTCAAGAAGCCGGTACTGGAACTGGAACCCAGTCACCACTTAGTCTTGAACACAACGGTAAAATCTCTGTCCTTTATCGAGACTGGCAAACTATTAACGGTTTAGAATCACCGATCACAAAAACGTCATCTATCATATTCTAGCAATTGAGAAAATTCCTTTAGGTGTTGCAATAATTGTGCCATTGGCATCGTATGGAGATAATGTGATGGTGGACAATGGGACATGAATGATCTTTTAAAGACGTCCTGGCGAATTGTTTGACTAGCGGCTGCCGACTTCCACTCAGCTGTACAGAGATCAATGCTCTCAACATTGCACTTTTGGTTATCGTGACATACGTGGATCCCACACAAAACAAGTCGCGCGGTACTGGATGCATAAATGGAAAAAGAAGATGTCGCCTACAAATATCGAGAGCTGACAGATCCGGTTATGTTTAAGGATCATAACAACTATCCGAATATAGTTCCTTTGAAAAGAGTGCTACTTTGTCTTCAGGGGCGGGATGTAGCCCAGTTGTACAGTGATCGCTTGATGCATGGTCAGTTTGGGATCGATCCCCGTTAGTGGGCCCCTTGAGCTATGTCTTGTTCCAGCCAGTAGGCCTATACCACGACTGGTATATCAAAGGCCGCGGTACGTGCTAGTCTGTCTACGGGATGGTGCATATAAAAGATCCCTTGCTGCTAATCGAAAAGAGTAGCCAATGAAGTGGCAACAGCGGGTTTCCTCCATCAATATCTGTGTGGTCCTTAACCATATGTCTGACGCCATATAACCGTAAATAAATCGTGTTGAGTGCATCGTTTAATAAAACATTTCCTTCTTTCCTTCTTTTTCTTTATTCTATTTTGGTGGAATCGGAACTGATTTCACCGTTGGGTTATTATTCAATGTTGAAAGGGGATACGAAATAAGGGGTATCTCTTGGATATCTACAGTCAGTATTGGCGTATCCAGGATTTAACATTGGCGGCACCCAAACTGTATATGAGTCGTGTTATGTGGCGACAGGAAAAGTTAAAAGGTGGTATGATTGATGATGAAAAAAACAGGGTTAATTCAAACAATAATGGTGATATACCATCAGAATATTTTTTTTTTAATCTAAAACATGAAAAAGAAGCAATTTCATTTATTTATGAAAATTAAATTGCTTTCCCTTACGCCTGTTACATCAATGACATCAGACAACCCTGCTTGTGAACTACCATTTTCACTCTTTGTGGTTTTGACGAATGCTGTGGGTGCATCAAACAGATATTTGACATTTATCCCTATTCTTTCTTTGGACGTCATACAATAAAAAAAACATACTTATTTAACACGTTCTTCTGTCATATTTGCTAATTAGTCAAGATGAAACGGTTGTGAAGTTTTTAATTTGACTCATATATATATATATATATATATATATATATATATATATATATATATATATATATATATATATATATATATATATATATATATATATTGCATGTAGGTAATAAGCCTATGCCTGTTAATTGAAACAACACGTGTCGCACATTTCATGGATTTTTGAAATGTCAAAACACTACTCGGTAAACTTGCTGTATGTTACATATAGTTAAAGGAACATTCCCGAGTTTGCTGCATTGTAAGATGTTTCCGACTAATAAAATATTTCTACGATTAAACTTACATATTAAATATATTTTCTTGTTTAGAATATCAGTGTCTGTATATTCAATGTGTTTCTGGTCGTCTTAATATTTGTAAGAAGCCCAAACTGGATTTTGTCTTCAAATTATTTCGTACGTACGAAAAAAATATATTTTAGGAAATAAATTGAAATTTAACCTAGTACAAATATTAGAACGATAAGAAACACGTTTAATATACAGCCACTAATATTTTATGCAGAAAAATATATTTGATATGTAATTATAATCGTTAAAAAGTCTCTGTTAGTTTATAACATCTTACAAATTGCAGCAAAATCAGGATTGTCCCTTTAATAAGCCTATCTTTCTTAATGTAATAACATTTTGTAGTCACACACAGCTTGTAAGCATTCAGTTCAATTGCGTTTGGATTAAGTCTGTTATGTTTGGTATCTTTCTGTAACAGCTGATATTGAAATACATTTTGTGTATGAAGCAGCTGGTATCGCAATACTTACTATAAGTAGTTTGGCAAACATAATGGGTTCTGCGGTATACGTTTAATTTGTACACAAAACAGATTTTATTCAGCCAGTTAAATACTCGTCGTCATATACCACGTGTAATCAATATATTGTAACTATGCAGAGTCATAAAGTGTCCACATAGTGCATTGTTTTATTTGTGTTTTGTTTTGTTTTGTGTGTTTGTTTGTTTGTTGTTGTTATTATTATTGTTTTATGTTTTGTTGCTGGGTTTTGTTGTTGTTGTTTTGTTTTTTTTTGTGTTTTTTGCTGTTGAGTTTTCTGGGGGTTTTTTTTTGGGGGGGGTTGTGGGTTTTTTTTGGGGGGTTCTAGTTTTGGAGTGGGGTTGGTGGTGAGGTTTTGGGGTTTTGATGTATTTATTTTATTTTTTTTATTTTTTTGTGGGGGGGGGGAGATGGGGGTTGGAGAGTGGGGTTTGGGTTGGGTTGTTGTTTTTTTTGTTTTTTTTTGGGGGGGGGTGTTGAGTTGGGTTTTTTCTCTGTTTTTTTTACTTGATGTATTTTCTGTTCATACATGCATGAACCGAAAGAATTGCGGTCAATTCTCAACTGAATTATAGTGACTGCCCCTGCGCGTGCTGTAACTTCACCGTGGTGCAGGGGTGTAACATTTTCTTTGAGAATGGCCAATATAGCACACAATTGAAGTTTTGAGTAAAAGTCAGTATCTATCTGTGGTATTTGTGTGTTTGCACAGTTCTTTACACTGTGTTTTTTGTTTATATCTTGAATTTTTATACTGATGTTGATCATCACTTTATTTGTTTGCATTACCATAGTTTGACACCCAATAGCCGATGTATTTTTCGTGCTGGGGTGTCGTTAAACATTCAATCATTCATTCATTCATTCATTCATTCATTCATTTATAGTGACTGAGCCATAATTTAGCGTATACGATTATAATTCTGGTTTCCATAAACTATTTAAAAGGACACATGTCAACAGACCGTAGCAGGTTTCAACTTCCGTGATGCACACCGAGAACGACTGTGTTCAGCAAAACGTTCTGTTATCTGCGTCTGTTAACAACGTGTTACAGAGTTCATTGGAACCAGGTTTTAACCGACCAAGCTAACCATCATTGTCTTGGCTAGCATATTAATAATGCATTTAGGTTTCGCTGCCAGTAAATATGAATCAAATTAGGGAATAATCGCATTGTATTTGACAATTTCCGCATGTTAATGTCAGTTTTACTGTTACAAATTTGGTTTGGCTCGCGACATGGACGGAACGGATATTAATGAGAATAATTCCTACAGTATCTTCATAAAACTGTCTAATACAACACATTTATTGCCTTTCCAACTCAGTTAACTATTTGACGGTGTTTTCTTCCATTACAATGCAAAATGTAAATACTCATGTAGTATGGGTCCCTGGTGTTTCGCGGTACTTAATAATTGTATTAGTATATTTTAGTTTGTAGTTTTATTATAATTATTAGTTGAAGAAACATTTTAATTGTTACTTGAACCAACAATGCAGAAAAATCTACATAACTGATGCAATAAAAAGTGCATACGTGCTTACAATCGGCTCATTGAACAAAAACACGCATCTCTATTGAGTCGCGTTATTTACTATTCTCAATAAGGTACGAGTATATATTAATAGGATCTTGTGCAGTTTTGAACATACAGAACATGGCGTGTTGAATTTATGGAACTGGAACCATACACGTATCTTCATTATTCTTGTAGGGTTTCTGTTTCAATGATCTGGTAGACTATTTCAACTGAGTACCGTGATTCCATATTTGCAATTCTAGCGATAAAAGTAGACCTACATGTATTATGCTTTGAAAACACTGATCTTGCTTTCGAAGGTTTATGCAGAGTTCGACAAATCCGCTAGTGCGACGCCCAGGACTAGTGCTTTTTAACGCAGGGCTCGTGACAAATGCCAAACCAGTAGCCCGATGGGCTAGTGGCCCAAACAACAAAAAACAACCCAAAAAAAACAACAAAAAAAAACACCGCTAGCTTTATGTGCAGCTTATTTTAAAATATTTTGTATATAGATATACAGAACCTTAAAAATAACGTAGATACATTCGATAGTTGTGGTTGTTAGTTCATTTGAGATTGCGGTGGTTGTTAGTTCAATTGAGATTGCGGTGGTTGTTAGCTCATTTGAGATTGCGGTGGTTGTTAGTTTATTTGAGATTGCGGTGGTTGTTAGCTCATTTGAGATTGCGGTGATTGTTAGCTCATTTGAGATTGCGGTGGTTCTTAGTTCATTTGAGATTGCGGTGGTTGTTAGTTCATTTCAGACATATTTAAAATATTTTTGTTTTCTTTTGTGCTACGTATATGTGTGCTAATCCATGTTTGCCGTAGGTACGATTCTCGCGAATTCAGGATTTGAACTAGAAGAAGAAGTTTGTTTTGTTTAACGACACCACTAGAGCACATTGATGTATTAATCATTCGCTATTGGATGTCAAACATATGGTCATTTTAACAGTCATAGAGAAGAAACCCGCTACATTTTCCCATTAGTAGCAAGGTATTTTTTATATACACCATCCCACAAACAGGATAGTACAAACCACGTCCTTTAATATACCAGTCTGGCTGTGACGAGAAATAGCCCAATGAGCCCACCGAAGGGGATCGATCCCAGACCGACAGCGCATCAACGGAGCGCTTTACCACTAGGCTACGCCTCGCCTTGAACTAGAAGATGGCACATACTAGTACATTACTCTACGATTAGTCTGGCCTGTTTACTGGGTCGACGTATTTGCTGGTGGACTATTAGTTCCCGAGTGCCTCATTAGCTCCGAAACAATGCAGAAACTGCTGTATATTAATACCAAACTGTTACATTGGTTTAACTACGGTTAATTGGGCATCCATTTTTATGGATTGTGCTGGGGGTATCGTTAAACATTCATTCATTCATGACATTTTTATGGAAGTCTCCGTGGCCAGGCGGTTAAAGTCGCGTGCTGTCAAAATTAGTTCATGCGAACTGGTGCAGTGGGTTCGAATCTTGCCAACTGACACTGTGTTTTTAAATGTTATTGAGTACGTTGACGCTTGCCGGCTGATACCTGATGACGTCAGTTTATATTGGTAATTTGTCTTACTGAGCGTTATTGCTTTAACCAAAAAAAAAAAAAAAAAAATTCAAAATAAATTATGAACTTTTAATGTTATTATTAGTAAGTATGTTTCAAATTTAATTATAAGTAGTGTCTGTTATTTCTTTTACGTTCATCTGGGTATGAAAAAAATCATCCGCAAACTTATGTGAGAACGGCTTTGCCGATTCTCAGTTTGTGGATGATTTTTTTTCGCCGAGAACAAAATCGATCATCATGTGAAACATATTACATAATATTGCAAGACTGGCGTTATCACTTTCCTATATAAAATTTCTAATAATTATCAACCTAATCATTATTTTTATATATTCTAACATAATAATGAGAATTGACTATAAAAACTTAGGGTAAATGTTTATTATATATCCCCCCCCCCCCCCCGACCTTTTATTTTCTAAACCTATACATGAATATAAAAAAACACCGCCTCCTATAAATTGCAAGACAATTTATTATGTATCATCTCGCCGCTGCCTTATAGGTAGAAATTTGTTTTTACAGAACTGAGTCATTGTTTTATTTATTAATACAAACGACAAGGTAATGAATATACTCTGTCAGAAAACGGAACGAGTAGGCGAAATATTCATGGAATTATCTTTTTAATACAAAGTGGCATAATTTCGATATTTATGATCGTAACACAGTCACATTTGACATGAGTATGTAACAATGTTCTTGCTATGGACTGACGGCAGTGGAGGCGTTTTCGTCACAAACCAGCGTCGCACGAGGGCGCTGAAATCAGTACCGTGTGTGGCCACCAGCAGCAGCAATCAATCCGCGATATCTCCTTGGCATAGACTGAATGAGTCTCTGAATCAGGGCACGTGCAATCCTAGCCCATTCTTCATGCAGTGCATGTGAAAGTTTGCGGAAGCGTCCGAGGCTCCGGGTCACGTTGGCGTACACGCCTGTCCAATTCGTCCCATAGATGTTCACTGGGCGATCTTGATGGCCATGACACCACATTAATGTTCTCATTCTGTAGGACATCCATTGCAACACGTGTCGTATGCGGCCTGGCATTGTCCTGCCCTGGCATTGTCCTGCTTAAAGAGTTCTCTCCGTCGATCCAAAATGGGAAGCATGTGACGGCGAAGAATTCCATCCCGGTAGTGTACAGCTGTCAGGTTGCCTCGTACGAACACAAGTTCACTTCTGCCGGTGTCACGGGGATCCTATAATACCCGTAGCTGAATGAAACACGATTGTCCAAATATCTCTCCTAACTGTATATCTATTAGATCTCTCTGTAACAGGCAGTTATACCCGCTGGCTCGTCTAGGTATGATCAGAGATAAGATCTTATATAAAGTATATATTATTATAGCACGTTTAGTTCACTAGAAAACACAACAAAAACACAATACACTTTGGAATCTGTATTAACCTACGCTGACAAATGTACTGCCGCAGTAGTTAATTAACAACAGCAAAGAATAACAACCCAGAACTGATCACTTAATTAGTTAATCTCTAGGTGTCTAGTTTACACAACATGCTAATCACTTCACCGTGACACAACACCCACACGTGTGATAATTGAGAAACGCTTCCAGGAGAACTTAATTAATAAAGGAATTACAACTCTATTCCTAACTGGTTAATTTTTAATTAACCCTTACTACTCGTTCAGTAACGTGTGATAATTGAGAAACACTTCCAGGAGAACTTAATTAATAAAGGAATTACAACTCTATTCCTAACTGGTTAATTTTTAATTAACCCTTACTACTCGTTCAGTAACGTGTGATAATTGAGAAACGCTTCCAGGAGAACTTAATTAATAAAGGAATTACAACTCTATTCCTAACTGGTTAATTTTTAATTAACCCTTACTACTCGTTCAGTAACGTGTGATAATTGAGAAACGCTTCCAGAAGAACGTAATTAATAAAGGAATTACAACTCTATTCCTAACTGGTTAATTTTTAAGTAACCCTTACCACTCGTTCAATAACCTTGTAACACAGAATTAATACTGGTACCTATCACAATAAAGACAATAACCTACAGTTTACCTAGGTTCTCTAGGATGACTGGCTAAGCTTTATATACATATATATATCAGAACGGTGAGCCTACAGTATACTGCGTCAGATGACCGGCAGCACCGTCTAAATAATATTGGTATAATAAAGTATTAAAATATTTAAAGTCACATCAATCACATCAAGGTTATACACAGAGCAGAAAATATAATATTTACCAGTCCGGACGGACAGCGATCCCCTGGAGCCTTCCTTTTGTTTCTCCCCGATATCTCTAAAACCCTAGCTATTTATTATAAAATCCCAGTATCGCCTGGGGGTACATCGCGGCACCGAATCCCTACAAGTGCTATTTCCACAGAGACCAAGCGGTATTTTTCTCTTACAAGCCTAGACTTCCTGACGCTTAGTCGCCAAATCACGGTTGTAAAAACCGCACTCGCGGAGGTATTACGTAACTACTGGCCACCTGGGCTTAAGTGCATATTGGAACTGCACACGGCCCTCTAAAACAATTAATATCGCCACAGGCGAAAACAAATTAAGAGCATGTTCCGTCACAGCCGATGTATGAGATGGCTCCCCACATCATAATACTCCTTCCACCGAATCTGTCAACTTGGGTGACGCAGTTGTTGGCAAAACGTTCATTGCGGCGTTTGTAAACACGTGACTCGTCGCTGAACCATACTCGCCGCCAGTTTCCCAAGTTCCACCCCTGTACATTCGTGCACCAGCGAACACGTAAATGTAGATGTTGACGTCGCAGGACGGGGCCAACATACGGTCTCCTAGCCCGTAAATCAGCTTCTCGAAGTCGGTTCCGAATGGTTTGTACAGACACCTTTCTCAAACCAGGTATGCATCCAGTAGTGTTCGTTGCTGTGGAAATTCGGTGACGCAAGTGCAGTACCCGGATGAAGCGATCTCGTGCTGCAATTGTTATGCGAGGTTTTCTACTTCTGAGTCCGGTTTTCAGCTGATTGAAACTGCTGGTACCTGTCCCAGATACGTGAAATGGTGCTTTGATGGACGTTCATGTGGCGTGCGACTGCTGACTGCGATTCACCTAACTAGAGGCGGCCTATTGCAATGTTTCGATTGGGCAGGTTTAGTCTTGGCATCTTGTAACTTGTCTACGTCGAAATGGAAATAAGGCATCATTGCGAGCATTGCAGCTTTAAATACCCATAACTACGCCAATCTTTTCCTTGAGTTTCACGTGCATTCGCCAAAATCTGACCATTTCACGCCGATTTCCTGCAATTGTCGCACAACGTGCCACAACGTGCGTTAAATTTGTTTTAGGGTGCATTTTGGCATGCTGTCCAATTCCAGGAACATTAACAAACATGATCATTCAGCAACATTGTACAAAAAAATAATATATTTAGTAAAATCAAACACTCTTCTTCTTTCCTTATCACCTATGCGTTTCTTTTTTGACAGAGTATATATATATATATATATATATATATATATACATGTACAGAGTAAATCGAAAAGAGTAATCCCTGGAGTGGCTGCAGCGGGTTTCCGTTCTGTGGTCCTTAACCATATGTCTGACATCATATTTAACGACGTACACAACACATTTTAATTACGGTTAAATATGGCGTCGGATATACGGTTAAGGACCACAGCATAATGAGAACGGAATCCCGCTGCAGCCACCCCAGGGATTACTCTTTTCGATTTGCAGCAAGGGATCTTTATATATGAATCATTTCACTGACAGGATAGTACATACAACGCCCGTGACAAGGAAACTAAAGGAATGTTTATACTAAGAACATATCGCATTTCTCTAAACTGCTGCTAGTGTGGTGTCTTGCTCCGGGTTATAGCCACACCTGACCCCTTGATCGTTAGAGAAGAACACGAACAGGGATCTTTATATATGCATCATGTCATACAGGATAGTAATATATACCACGGCCATGGCATTTGGATATATCACCGGGTCCATAAAGCAGGTGGGTTTTTTTACAGTTATCGATTTTAAGACGAACACTCTCCTACTGGGCTACACCCTACCACCACAAAAGTCCAATACAGCTTTGATTATCATTTGTCGTTATAAGTAAGAGGAGATTTTCAACACACAATGGAATACGTAACTGTTCCGTCATTGAATGTAGCTTGTATTTTTAAAGTGAAAAAAAAGAAAGAAATGATTTATTTAACGACGCACTCAACACATTTTATTTACGGTTATATGGCGTCAGACATATGGTTAAGGACCACACAGATTTTGAGAGGAATTCCGCTGTCGCCACTACATGGGCTATTCTTTCCGATTAGCAGCAAGGGATCTTTTATTTGCGCTTCCCACAAGCAGGATAGCACAAACCATGGCCTTTGTTGAACCAGTTATGGATCACTGGTCGGTGCAAGTGGTTTACACCTACTCATTGAGCCTTTTTAAAGTGAAATGCAGTAGGACCAACTTTCTACACGTTTTTGTATATTATTATGACTATATGTGTATGACATCCAGAGTAAATAATTAAAACGAGAGACCATAGTAGTAATTTCGTATGCCATGGCCCATGAACACCCAGCTATCGATACAGGCAACAATACGTTTGTTAAAAAGGGGATTGGGACTTTAGCCCTGTGGTAACGTGCGGTGCGCGGTCTGTCTAGATTCGATCCCCGTCAGTGGGCCGATTGGGCTATTTCTCGTTGACAACTGGTGTAACAAAGGCCGTAGTGTATATTATCCTGTCGCTGGGATGCTGCATATAAAAGATCCATTGCTGTTAATCGGACAGAGTAGCTCATTGCTTGGCGGCAGTTGTATTCCTCTCTCATTATCTCTGTTGTCCGTAACTATACGTCTGACGCCATATAACCGTAGTTAACATGTGCCGAGAGAGCGTCGTTACATAGAACAGTCCTTCCCTCCTTCAACAAAAATCCCATGATTGTGATCACTCAACACAGATATCGGTTTTGATGTATGGTTGGAATCCAACATGAAGTGGCTGTAGAACGAACGCCAAAGACAAAGCTTGTTTTTCTTTTCATTGAGGAATACTGTGTGTTGCGAACGGATGAGTTTTCTTTCGGTAATAGCACTCTGGGGATCTGTCCATTGTTCATCTTCTTCCATTATTACAACTCCCGTGAAAGCGCCATACACAGCGGCCGCTAATTTGTAAGGTTTATCAAATTGTACTGTCATTAACACTGGTGAAACTGTTAACAAATGTTTTATGTTGATGAAAGCCTTTTTCAATAATTTTGCCACGCAAATTGATTTTTGTTTTATCCTCAGTAACAGTTGCACACTCACCAACAGTTGTATTCAGTTCTATTCAAGCTGATAGTGGCGTATTTCTACACATTTTTCATCCAGTGCACCACGACTGGTATATCAAAGGCAGTGGTGTGTGATATTCTGTCTGTGGGATGGTGCATACAAAAGATCCCTTGCTATTAATGGAAAAATGTAGCGGGATTTCTCTCCAAGACTATTTGTCAAAATTACCAAATGTTTGACATCCAATGGCCGATGATTAAAAAATCAATGTGCTTTAGTGGTGTCGTTAAACAAAACAAACTTCTTACTGCAAATTAGTCTGGTTCAGACACAAATCCAAATATACCTGAACATCAAAGTAATTTAGTCCACATCTCTGACGTCATATTATTGTTCTATTGTTCTAGGTTTAGATTATTTGTTTCAAGAATCAAAACCTGTACAACATGGCCAGCTACTCGAAACCACTATTGACAGAACGTGTACATTGAAAACAAGCACAACGCTTCAGCCCACGAGGCCAAACACCTGCATCATCAAATAAACATGTTTTTAAACCTGATACTAGCAATAGTAATGTATTCTGATTTTCGTATTGTTCTGTGCAATTGGGTTAGGTTTTGCCCATCTTCCCGTTTCAAGTAATAATATTTTTTTCCAAAGAAATACTATCTAAATATGATTTATAACAGAAATCTTAGTTCAACCATGAAAATATTTCAGTTAGCCACCCTCATACCAGAGCACCGCCTCTTGTTGCTGTAATGCAAATGGCAGAATACTTGCATAGTTGGTATCAGTTAGTATCAAATATAACAAGTAACTTCAAGCCAATGGGTTATTTAAATACATGTAATCATCAAAAGGCATATCAGAATTTTATGAATGAAGGAAGGAAATGGTTTATTTAACGACGCCCTCAACACATTTTATTTACGGTTATATGGCGTCGGACATATGGTTAAGGACCACACAGATATTGAGGGAAGAAACCCGCTATCACCACTTCATGGGCTACTCTTTTCGATTAGCAGCAAGGGATCTTTTGTATGCACCGTCCCATAGACAGGATAGCACATACCACGACCTTTGATGTACCAGTCGTGGTGCACTTGCTGGATCGAGAAATAGCCCAATGGACCCACTGACGGGGATAGATCCCAAACCGACCGCGCATCAAGCGAGCGCTTTACCACTGGGATACCTCTCGCCCCTCAGAATTGTATGAAGAATAGTTTCCTAAACCGGACTGTATGAAGCTGCTACAACCAGTAACAACACCACACATGGAGGTTTCTAACCACGTTGGATACTAGCTACTCGATATCTAACCGCGTTGGACACTAGCTACTCGATATCTAACCATGTTGGACACTAGCTACTCGATATCTAACCATGTTGGACACTAGCTACTCGATATCTAACCATGTTGGACACTCCGGCTACTCGATATCTAACCATGTTGGACACTAGCTATTCGATACCTAACCATGTTGGACACTAGCTACTCGATATCTAACCACATTGGACACTAGCTACTCGATATCTAACCATGTTGGACACTAGCTACTCGACATCTAACCATGTTGGACACTAACTACTCGATACCTAACCATGTTGGACACTAGCTACTCGATCTCTAACCATGATGGACACTAGCTACTCGATATCTAACCATGTAACATTGTTGTACACTAGCAACTCGATATCTAACCATGTTGGACACTAGCTACTCGATATCTTACCATGTTTGATACTAGATACTCGATATCTAACCACGTTGGATACTAGCTACTCGATATCTAACCACGTTGGACACTAGCTACTGATATCTAACCATGTTGGACACTAGCTACTCGATATCTTGCCATGTTAGACACTAGCTACTCGATATCTTACAATGTTAGACACTCCGACTACTTGGTGTAGACAGCCCGGCTACGTGGTGTAGACAGCCAGGCTACGTGGTGTAGACAGCCAGCTACGTGGTGTAGACAGCCCGGCTACGTGGTGTAGACTGTCCGGCTACGTGGTGTAGACAGCCCGGCTACGTGGTGTAGACTGCCCGGCTACGTGGTGTAGACAGCCAGGCTACGTGGTGTAGACAGCCCGGCTACGTGGTGTAGACAGCCCGGCTACGTGGTGTAGACTGTCCGGCTACGTGGTGTAGACAGCCCGGCTACGTGGTGTAGACTGCCCGGCTACGTGGTGTAGACTGCCCGGCTACGTAGCGTAGACTGCCCAGCTGTGTGGTGTAGACAGCCCGGCTCCGTGGTGTAGACAGCCCGGCTACATGGTGTAGACAGTCCGGCTACTCCGTGTTTAACTGTCACACACTGACTACTCGTTGCCAACCATGTTAGACACTCCGGCTATGTAATGTGTTACCATGTTAGGTACTGCAGCTACGGTTATTGATGTGTTTTAAGCTTGGTTTTTCCGTCCTGTTCAAAAAAAAATATCGTCCTTGTCGTGTGTTGTTTTTCTGTACAACATGGGTTATATGCCAATGTTGACGTCACAGTGTAAGATAAGTACACAGCACTCGTCATGTAAGTGCATTCGGGTGAGTCGGTTTACTGCCAAGCAGAGTACTGGAAACGAAGCATAAATAACTTGTGTCTGTGTGTGTTGGATTGCCGGTAACAATAAATAATAACTGATCATTGACGTATTGTCAGTGTAAGAATATAATGAGGTGTATGTTATGTTCTTGACGCATGTCTGTAACAACTACATAATATATAAGGGAAGGCTATACCGGGAGGCATGTTGCAAAAACATTTTCCCATTCATGTCCAAATGACCATCATGGTGAAGCGACCATTGCGAAAGCGTTATGGCTTCATAAAAGATCAACAACAAAGCGTTATCATAATCGAAGTTCACATCTTTGCACGAAACAGAATTAAAAGGACGTTTTATACCTTCGCGATGTTACCATGATACACTCTCGTATGATTTCTCTGTATATAGAGCCTAGACTCTATCTCTATCTTTCTCTCTTTCTCTCCGTCTCTCTCAATCTAACTCTCTGTCTCTGTCTGTCTCTGTCTGTCTATCTGTCTCTCTCTCTCTCTCTCTCTCTCTCTCTCTCTCTCTCTCTCTCTCTCTCTCTCTCTCTCTCTCTCTTTCGCTCTCTCTCTCGCGCACATACACTTACACACACACGCGTGCACGCGCACACACAAATACAAATACACACACGCACACACGCGCACACACACACCACACTTCACCCATCCCATGGCTGACAATTTGCATGACAATTGAATAAACAAGTACAGGGTCACAATGATCTCTTTATTACCCCAAGCGGATATGAAGAATGCCCATTTCTGGCATAAGTTCAAAAGATAAAGTTTGTTTTGTTTAACGACACCACTAAAGCACATTGGTTTATTAATCATCGGCTATTGGATGTCAAACATTTGTTAAGTCTGACATATTATAGTCATAAAGAGATTAAGAACAAGGAATATTTTATCTGCACATTACCAGATAGGATACTACATACCACAACCTTTGATATACCTATCGTGGTGCACTGGTTTAGACGGGAAAACCATAATGCAATTACAAACACGCAACAACATGACTAGACACTGGCGTCTATGACCAGAGGTTATATGGGTCCTCCACACACATTCTCTCTCTCTCTCTCTCTCTCACACACCACTCTCTCTCTCTCTCTCTCTCTCTCTCTCTCTCTCTCTCTCTCTCTCTCTCTCTCTCTCTCTCTCTCTCTCTCTCTCGCTCTCTCTCTCGCGCACATACACTTACACACACACGCGTGCACGCGCACACACCAAGACAAATACACACACGCACACACACGCACACACACACACCATACTTCACCCAACCCATGGCTGACAATTTGCATGACAATTGAATAAACAAGTACAGGGTCACAATGATCTCTTTATTACCCCAAGCGGATATGAAGAATGCCCATTTCTGGCATAAGTTCAAAAGATAAAGTTTGTTTTGTTTAACGACACCACTAAAGCACATTGGTTTATTAATCATCGGCTATTGGATGTCAAACATTTGTTAAGTCTGACATATTATAGTCATAAAGAGATTAAGAACAAGGAATATTTTATCTGCACATTACCAGATAGGATACTACATACCACAACCTTTGATATACCTATCGTGGTGCACTGGTTTAGACGGGAAAACCATAATGCAATTACAAACACGCAACAATATGACTAGACACTGGCGTCTATGGACCAGAGGTTATATGGGTCCTCCACACACATTTTCTCTCTCTCTCTCACACACACACTCTCTCTCTCTCTCTCTCTCTCTCTCTCTCTCTCTCTCTCTCTCTCTCTCTCTCTCTCTCTCTCTCTCTCTCTCTCTCTCTCTCTCTCTCTCTCTCTCTCTCTCTCTCTCTCTCTCTCTCTCTCTCTCTCTTTCACTCACACACACACACACTATTTCTCTCTCAGTGTACACATACACTCTCTCTCTCTCTCTCTCTCTCAACCCCGTCGCCCGACAGATCCAGAATGTGTCCCTGGAAGGTTTTGTGAGGCAACATCACACTGCTTGGACATATCATTTAGTTAGTACTAAACCAAATAACTTCCGGCTGGGTCAAAGTTCGAGGTGCACCCAACTAGTTTCATCTGGGCAATATAGGTATGCAATTTTATTTCATCTAGTATCACTGTATCAAGTAGCCTTGTGCTTGAAATATGTATGGGGTACCTTAAACAAAAACTATTCAAATTGTGTGCGGAACTAGAGGAGTCACAGACGCTACCCGTTATCTCTGAAATGAGCAGGTTGACCAAAAAAAAAGTCTGATTCACTTTAAGGGTGAGGGGTGGTAGTATTTATACCCGTAGCGTTTGTCGATTGATACGCTGCAGGTAGGAGTTTTAGCCACATATGTTACTATTGTCGTCTATGGGATTTGATTTGGTAGTATACGCCCTTTAAGACTGAACTGAAGGTCATTTTACTATTAATTCTAATGCCAAAGGTTATTTGTCCGCGATCCTGTTATTCATTCATTCATTCATTTATTCCAACTTATATCCATATAGGTAGTAATAACTTCCGGCTGGGTCAAAGTTCAAGGTGCATCACAAGTCCTGTGATTGGTGATAAATATGACTGTGTTGGTTGTAAAACAATAGTTTCATCTGGGCAAAAAATGTTATGCAATTTTATTTCATCTAGTACCACTGCGTCATGTATCGGGTACCTGTAAAAAAAAAGTACTCGAATTTTGTGCGGAACTAGGGTAGTCATAGACGCTCCCCATTATCCCAGAAACGGTTCAAACACGTTGCCCTGGACACACCTCAGCTGCTTGGGCTGTCTTTCCAGGATAGTGATTAGTTGTTAGTCATTAGTGGTTAGTGAGAGAGAAAGAAAGAAATGTTTTATTTAACGACGCATTCAACACATGTCAGACATATGGTTAAGGACCACACAGATTTTGAGAGGAAACCCGCTGTCGCCACTACATGGGCTACTCTTTCCGATTAGCAGCAAGGGATCTTTTATTTGCGCTTCCCACAGGCAGGATAGCACAAACCATGGCCTTTGTTGAACCAGTTATGGATCACTGGTCGGTGCAAGTGATTTACACCTACCCATTATGCCTTGCGGAGCATTCACTTAGAGTTTGGAGTCGATATCTGGATTAAAAATCCTATACCTCGACTGGGATCCGAACCCAGTACCTACCAGCCTGTAGACCGATGGCCTAAACACGACGCAACCGAGGCCGGTAGTGTGAGAGAAGTCGGTGTAGTGGTCTTACGCCTATCCATTGAGTCGTTAAAACTCGCTCTGGGTGGGAGCCGGTACCGGGCTGCGTACCCAGTACCTACCAGGCTTAATGTCCAATAGCTTAACCACGACATCACCGAGGCCGGTTACGATCCTATTTACCCGTGTCCCCAAATATAGCAGGAATTCTGTCACAGATACTACATTACTTCTGAAGACTCTTTCAGTTCTCCTAAGTCACTTAGGTGCAAGATACCGGGGGGGGGGAGAAAGCCTACTCGGAGTATCGTTTACGTACTTAGCTTTAGGTAATACGATAATGCTTTAGACCCAACCTACGTGGGCTAAATATACCATCACATTAAGAAGCCGTCGACGATATTTCGTCGCACGGGCGGCGTCTGGGTATTGTTTTCACGTTTTACAAGCAGTAGAGGACGTCGTTGTGAATTTATCATTGATTTTATCAGCATCTATGATAGATAAATATTTTTTTGCGGTGGTTGTTTTTGGTTGTTGTGTTTTTGTTTGTTTGTTTGTTTGTTGTTTGTTTTTGTTTGTTTTTTGTTGTTTGGTTGGAGCACACGGATGAATTAATCATCGGCTATTTGATGTCCCGTTACATTTTTCTATTAGCAGTAAGGGATCTCTATTATAAAAAAACATTTCACAGACAGGATAGTACATACAACGGTCTTTAATCTGTGATAAAGTCTAGTTTGTTTGTTTTTGTTTCTTTGGTTTTCTTCGTTTTATAAACAAATGTTTTATTTATGATAAGGGACATGATGTAGCCCACTGGTAAAGCGCTCGCTTGATCTGTCTAGGATCGATCCCCGTCAGTGTGCCCATTGGGCTATTTTTCGTTCCAACCAGTGCACCACGACTAGTATATGAAACGCCGTGGTATGTTCTGTCCTGTCTGTGGGATGCTGCATATAAAAGATCCCTTGCTGCTAATCGAAAAGAGTAGCCCATGAAGTGGCGACAGCGGGTTTCCTCTCCCAGTGTCTGTGTGGTGCATAACTGTGACGGTACATGCTCTTAATTTCTTTTCGCCTGTGGCGTTATTAATTGTTTTAGAAGGCCGTGTGCAGTTCCAAATGCACTTAGCTAGGTGGGCAACTTGTTACGTAATACTTCTGCGCGATGGTCGTCTAATACACACCCAGCCCAGGTGCGGAGCCATGTGGCCAGTAGTTACGTAATACCTCTGCGAGTGCGGTTTTTACAACCGTGATTTGGCGACGATGGCGTCAGTAAGTCTGGCGATCAAAGAGAAAAATGCGTCGCTGGGAGAGGTGGAATATCAGATGATAGGGGGAGGACCGCCTTGTACCCCCAGGCGATATTCTGATTTTTATAATAAATAGCTAGAATTTGAGAGTTATGGGCAGAAGCAAAAAGGACGGCTCCCAGGGAACGTTGTCCGTTTGGACTTTGGTAAATATATATATTATTTCTGCTCTGTTGTATAACCTTGATGTGATTGATGTGACTTTTAAATATTTTAATACTGTATTATACCAATATTCTTTAGACAGTGTCTTCGGTCATCTGACGAAGTAAATCGTAGACTTTTTGTTCTAACATTATATGAGTATTTGGTAATATAAAGCTTAGCCAGTCATCCTAGAAGACCTAGGTAAACTGTAGGTTATTGTCTTTATTGTGATAGGTACCAGTATTAATTCTGTGTTACAAGGTTACTGAATGAGTAGTTAAGGGTTAATTAAAAATTAACCAGTTAGGAATAGTGTTGTAATTCCTTTATTAATTAAGTTCTCCTGGCAGCGTTTCTCAATTATCACACGTTACTGAACAAGTAGTAAGGGTTAATTAAAAATTAACCAGTTAGGAATAGAGTGGTAATTCCTTTATTAATTAACTTCTCCTAGAAGCGTTTCTCAATTATCACACGTGTGGGTGTTGTGTCACGGTGAAGTGATTCGCATTTTGTGTAAACTAGACACCTAGAGATTAACTAATTAAGTGATCAGTTCTGGGTTGTTATTATTGTTGTTGTTATTAATTAACTACTACGGCTGTACATTTGTCAGCGTAGGTTAATACAGATTCCAAAGTGTATTGTGTTTTTGTTGTGTTTTCTAGTGAACTAAACGTGCTATAATAATATATACTTTATATAAGATCGTATCTCTGATCATACCTAGAGACGAGCCAAAGCGGTTTTGAACTGCCTGTTACAGAGAGATCTAATAGATATACAGTTAGGAGAGATATTTTGATAATCGTGTTTTATTCAGTTACGGGTATTATAGAATCCCCGTGACAATAACCATATGTCCGACGCAATATAACCGTAAATAAAATGTGTTGAGTGCGTCGTTAAATAAAACATTTCTTCATGGGCTACTCTTTTCGATTAGCAGCGAAGGATCTGGTTGGAGCGAGAACTAGCCCAATGGGCCCACCGACAGGGATCGATCGCAAACCGACCGCGCATCAAGCGAGCGCTTTACCACTGGGCTACATCCCGCCCCAGATCCGTATGAAGCCCAAAAGTATTGATACATTAGTAAGGCCTGTCTTAACTCTACGACGCACAGACGGTGTGAGATGATGCCTCCAGCATCTATATTTTATTTCAAATAGATGCTTTTTGCTGCACTCTGGGGCCATATTGAAGCAGACATTTATCTTTCGATGAAAGTGGTTGGCGATTTTATACTTCACGCAGGATTAAGGACACCATGCAAGTGTTGTTGTGTTTTCTCTAGAAATAAACCCAACCAAATAATTATTGGTCTGTCGGAAGCCTACGTAGCATATCCTACGGCTTTAAGTTATGTAGGGTTTCATCCAATCTAATTAAAATTAGCTCCACTATTACATGTGGATCTAACAGCAGCCCGTTGGAGCTCATGTCCAGTTGACCTTTCATTCGACCAATCAAAACCTTACTTCCAAAATCATGCCAGTAATTTGAAACTAATTTAAAAACATTTGGGATTATGCCGAGGGTATTCGAAATGATTCGGGTGAATTACGAAGTATGCTGGAAACTAATTTCAATATAAATTTTTATTTAAAATTCGTTTCAAGACGAAAAAAAAAACCGTGATGGTATAGCCATAAAATCTGTTTATACTAGTATATACAATCCAGAGTTTATTGCTGCATTTTCCCCCCTGTTTTTTCAATGTTGAAATAGACCAACAAGTTCGCCTATTGCATAAATAGTCTCGACAGATATTTTTAGAATTTGTATTCTCCCGAAAAACATTATAAAAAGCGAAGTGTAATTGGTCGATATTTAAATTGTTATTTATAGATGAAATGTCACCTGGACACGGGAGTCCATGCAATGCTGTTAGATCTACTAGTAGACCAGTAGAGCTAATTTGAATCAGATTGGGTTTCACCATAGACGCTATAATCTACAACTCAAATAGCCGCATGACACACGGTGTAGTCATTCGATTTGCTGTGTTAAAGTTAAAGTTTAACACATTGCTTTATTAAATCATCGGTTATTGGATGTCAAAAATTTGGTCAAATTTTCTATGTTGTCCATTCGATATACAAAGGTTTGCAGTATATTAAGAGGAACTCGATAAACATGTTTCCACTAGAGTTAACTGTGGAGTCCACACTGTGTCTAGCAGGTATAACATTTCTTTTGTTTAACGACACCACTAGAGCACATTGATTTATTAATAATCGGTTATTGGATGTCAAACTTTTGGTAATTAATACAGTCTTAGAAAGAAAACCCGCTGCATTGTTCCATTAGTAGCAAGGGATGTTTTATATGCACCATCCCACAGACAGTCAGGATAGCACATACCACGACCTTTGGTATACCAGTCGTGGTGGGTAAGGGTAGTATGATAATTTGTGCATCACGATATGGCTTTCTTGATCACTACACGTATATGATGATAATATATGCTATTTACACGCGTCATTGCGTCATCTGAGTTTAAGGACGGGGTGGGGGAGGGTGGGGGAGGGTGGGGGATGTAGCTCAGTGGTACAGCGCTCGCCTGATGTGCGATCGATCTAGGATCGTCGGTGGGCCCATTCGGCTATTTCTCTTTCCAGCCAGTGCTCCACAACTGGTATAACAAATGGCGTAGTATGTACTATCCTGCTCTGTGGGATGGTGCATATAAAAAGATCCCTTGATGCTAATCGCGAAAGAGTAGCCCATGAAGTGGCGACAGCGGATTCCCTCTGTCAATATCTGTGTAGTCCTCAACCATAAGTCCGATGCAATATAACCGTAAATACAGCAAGGGATCTTTTATATGCACCATCCCACAGACAGGATAGTACATACCACGGCCTTTGATATCCCAGTCATGGTGCACTGACTGGAACGAGAAATAGCCTAATGGGCCCACCGACGGGGATCGATCCCACACCGATCGCGCATCGAGCGAGCGCTGTACCACTGAGCTACGTCCCGCCAACAGCTAAAGAATGCAATCGACAAAGGCGAGTATGCGGGGATGTTAGCAGCAGAGGGTCTAGTCTGTGACGAGCGAACTTTATTGGGGGTCGAGACATGTTGCAAATTGAAAAATTAGAAACGTTTCTTGAGCAGAGATGGGTTTCAACCCAAGAAACCCACCACCAGGGCCGTACCCTTGGGGAGGGGGGGGAGAGGTTGGCGGTTCTCTCCCCCCCCCCCCCCCCCCCCCCCGAGAATATCACTTTTTTTTAAATCCAGAAAATAGCATCCACATCTCAGGGTTTAATTTGTATAGTGTTTCATTTGTTTATAAAAAGTAGTGCACACACACACACACACACACACACACACACACACACACACTAGGATTTTGATCAGGGTACGGCCCTGACCATCTGCACACACGTCTACAACAATGTAATAAAAAGACTGGTAATAGTCAAAAGTGTTTTAACTGTATAACTCAGCATAAAATGCTTCTAACGAGCAAAAGCGACGGGAAGATTAACTCAAGCAAAATCACAAACTGAGCAATTTAAGTAAATTATAATACAAATAACATAACCATTACCGAATTCATAAACATAATATATTACTACTACTGCTGATGCTGATGCTGATGCACTTGTTGTTGTTGTTGTTTTAATAGTTAGAATGACAAATGTCTTATTTGATTGACCAAAACAATTAAAACTGAAATTAATTTACATTTCTGAATATTCTTCAGAAAAATTTCATTGTAAAATGAAATAATAATGGAAATGACATTTAACTCATTGTATAACAGTATAAATTGAAAGCCTGAAGGCATTGGGGAGGGTTCTTTGGTGTTATTTGGGGGGAGTTGTTGTTTGTTAATTTTGTTCTTTGGTGGATTGGGGTTGTTTGTTTTGTTTGTGGGAGACGATTGTTTTTGTTTTGTTGTTTTTGTTGATGGTGGGGTTGGTTTTTTGTTGTTTTTGCTGGTTCTTGTTTGTTGTTGTTTTTGCTGGTTCTGTTTTCTTCTTGTTTTTTGTGTATTGATTTTTCTTAATCGTACTAGACTATAAATACATCATATCAATTTCAATGACGTCCTTCACAATCGTTTTTGGTTCTAAATCAGTGGAAGTTGCATAATTCAGACTGGATACCAAAGTATAGTGCAGGTCACCGCGCAACGTTCGCGTCATATACGAGCGTATTTTATCCGTGGAAAGTAAACTTACTCTTTAATATGTCTTTAGGGCTTGTAAATAATAGTTTGTAAACACCAATATAGGGATTATATAATAGGGTGAAATCAAGGATGCCAACACCATGACAGGCGTTATGATATAAGAAGCCACACATTTTTGGAACCAGTTGTCAACTGTAATAAAATGAATGGAAAATCTAATGGAAATCTCATCTAGTGACTGTACACAGTATCAGCTGACCAATTAGTAGAAATAGTCACAGGATTAATAATAATGAAGGTATTTTAGCTCAAAATAAAACATAAATTTAACTAAAAAGCTTCATTTGTTTAACGACATCACTAGGTCACATTGATCATTCGCTATCGGATGTCAAATATTTGATAAAGTTAAACGTTTGTTTTGCTTAACGACACCATTGGAGCACATTAATTTATTTATAATCGGTTATTGGATGCCAGACATTTGGTAATTTTGACATATAATATTACAGAGGAAACACGTCAAACATTTTATAATGCAGATACTTTAAAGTGGACTTAAATAAAACCTGCTACCACGGTACTACTATTGTGCCAATTGTTTTTTATTTCAACTTATTTTCGTGCTTATATCCAATTAAGGTTCAAGCACGCTGTCCTGGGCACACACCTCAGCTATTAGTGGGTTAGTTGTTAGTTGGTTAGTGATTAGTGAGAGAGAAGAGGGTGTAGTGGTCTTACACCTACCCATTGAGCCCTTAAAAACTCGCTCTGGGTTGGAGCGGGTACCGGGCTGCGAACCCTGTACCTACCAGCCTGTAGTCCGATGGCTTAACCACTGCGCCACCGAGGCCGGTTTTTGCCAATTGTTTGAGGTCTACGGTCAATTCTGCTATATGCAGTTGCTTCTCTGGATAGAGAAACATATCATATTTTTAGGGGGGTTTTTCAAATACAAATGTAGTTCTCTCTTTTCTTCAGAATTATGAAATGAACAGCCCAAACTGATTAAAATGGATGTTGAATGATCAAGCACACTTTTCCAAGCACGCAACTCATTTGTTCGTACCTTAGGCCGGGCAGAAAACTGAGTACGCAACTCATCTGTTCGTACCATAGGTGTCCTCCCATAAGACAGACGTCCCATAACGCAGACGCGTTAAACCAACACAAGACCCATTACTAATTACCTGCCGTTTATCTTGAATAATACATGTAGTAAATAATGGAATAGTCGGATACAATTAAATACAAAACACATAACAAAATTATATAAAATTAGATTTATTTATACACATACATATACCCGGGATACACATTTTAACATGTCTCACGATTCAATTTTCTGTCTGTTCCACAATTTATACTAATTTTAACAGATGTCCAACGGCATCCAAGAACTGAATGGGCGTTTTCTGTTCAAGGGTTAGTTGCGCCTTCAATCTCACGATTCTATTTTCATTCTGCTTATACACTCTCTTTCTTGGTGGTGGGGCAGCTCCAAAGTTTATCTGTCTCAATTTAGCACGTTCGGAGGTCTCTATTCCTTTGATTAATTCTACAAATCGGTATATGTTTGGATGATGAACTTGGATTGAACGATTCATTCTGGAATGAAATCCCTCCAGATTATTATTTGTTCTTGGGCCAGTGGTCAGATGATGGTTCCATACAATCAAAGGGAATCTGGAGTCATCGTCTACCCATGTTAAAACAACATAATCATTAAATGCCTCCGCCTGTGGAACATCAGGTCCGTCATTCATGGCTTCTAACCATGCATCTTGTACTTGTGCAATGGGCAAAAGTGGTAGTCCAGCAGCCCTCCGAGTCCATGTCTGTACAGCTGGATCTTCTTTGTACAAAACAGCAAGACCCAGTTCTTGAGTTTTCCTCCAAATGGCCTGTGTAAAGTGAAAAAAGCACCCTTTTACTTCAGCTTGCGGAAACTCCGTCTCAACTGCCTGGATTGCAGCCATCTCAAAATCAGTCTGAACTTTACTTGGAGCAAGGGGTTGGTTTAATAATTGTTGAACTTCATTTTTCAACAAACTGAACAGTCTAATGTATGTTATCCTCTGTTTATCGGGAAGAAGAGCAAACACAAGGGGATACATAGTGGTTCCGTCCATAGCATGGATGATGTATAATTGGTTCCACAATGCTGGACAAGAAGAGAAAGTTCCGTCCATAAAAATGGATTCTGCAGCCTGTAGAGCTACGATTTGCTCATCTGTAGAGAACACAAGCATGTTATCTTCATTTCCATCGCTAAATAACAGGTAGCGTCTTCCGTCATTTGTCTGTGTCCATGGTTCTTCTAGGATGACATCGGCTCTAGTCTGTGGTAGGGCAGGTATCAGAACTCGTCTCTGTCTGTACAGTGCACTGCTCATACTGGGAAAGGAAGGCAAATGAGGAACAGTTTCTAATGCTTGCTTTGCAACCTCATCATTGTATATTTGCTGCATAGGTGTTGTTTCTTCTCTTGCTCGCTTCCGTAGTATGCTGATAAACCGAGCAACATTCGAATCACTTGGAATATGGTTGTGTTCCGATGTGTTCCGTACAAATTCGCCGACAGTGGTGCATTTCCCGGTACACGTTTTTGTCACGCATCTCCAGTGAAACACTTTCCCCTCTGGTGCGATTCTTTGCAAATAAAAATCCATCCAATATTACTTGTGGTGAACCTTTTTGTGATTGAACAAATTCTATCCTTCTAAGACCAGCCATGACTAAAAAATTGAATGACTGTTTTTGGTAGCTACATGCAGTTAATATATAAGAACTTTTATGTTATCTCTGTGCTTAGCTATGGTTTAAATGTATGGTCAATGAAATACAAGACATTGGTCGTCAGAGACATAATACTCATTGATATACAAACAATGTCTATCTGAAGTGAAATGAATTGTATACGGATGTTGCTAAACTCTAAAAACACGGACATCATAAAACACAGTATCTTTGCATTTGTTAATTCTGTTTAGCAGATTACAATTAACTTCTGCCTGTGTGGAATTGGTAGATATAACAATTTTTTTAAATAGGTACTGTTATAACTGTGCGGTAATCATTGATATAAAAACAAAACATTGTCAATCTGAAGTGAAATGAATTGAATGGAGATATTGCAGTGGAAAATCCACCAAGCACTGTATCTTTACATTTATTAATTGCATTTACCAGATTACAATTAAGCTCTCGCTGTTGTTTGCATGAAATCAGCTCATTAATTAAGACTGCTGTTGCACTGCAGCATAGCTTGCTGAGCAGATTGGAGCAATACCATTAACGCAGTCAGGGGTGTACAGGATACATTACATAACCCAATAAAGAGTTTTGTCTATCAAATGGCATGTCTGCCTTATGGGACGTCTGTCTTATGGGAGTGAACCGTACCATAGGCCTAGCAAAAAACTGAGCACGCAACTCATTTGTTCGTAACATAAGCCGGGCAGAAAATAGCTTTCACTGTAACAACACAACAGTGTTACAACAGAGAAAAGTAAACTGATGAATGGAACTCGAGTCCACAGCTGATATTTCATCCTACGACTCGTCTACATTAATTGGAATGTCTACCACTATCTTTTTTAACTCCTATTACAACAACTGTCAAAACAGTGCTACGGGCAACCGTGAGATGTCTAGCTTTGGAAACAATTAACTCTCGCATTACAAATCAATTAAGTTACTTTTGTAACTTGAAACATATTTCATAAACCGTTGAAGGGTGTGTACCAGTAAATCAAAACCCAGAGAAGACAATAGTAACATATGTGGCTAAATCAACATATACTCTATATGCAACATTAATTTAATTCATAAAACAATTGTGAAAACAACATATCTTTATTGTGAATATATGAATAAAACTGATAGATAACAATTTGATTGAAATAAACTCTGAATTAATGCTCTTAAAGTATACTTTTTCCAGCCTCGATCATTGTGTTTTTGTTTCACCTCCATATTTTGACACCCAATAGCCGATGAATTTTACGTGCTGGGTTGTTGTTAAACATCTATTCTATTCTTCTGTTCTATTCTTCTATTCTATTCTATTGTTTCACCTGTTAACAAATGTCGATCACCGCTGTAATGACCACCCTTTATATCAACTTACACAAATTTACATTAGCTTCAATACATACCTCATTGTAATTTATTAATCCATAAATGAAATAAATGTTTTATTTTACGTTTCTAACCTAAATACCCAAGTATACTTTGAATTCCCTCCGAGTGACACAACACAACCACAATGGCTGTTCAGTCTATAAAGCTTACAGCATGGCCTATGTTTAGCTATAGTTTCTTTCATAATTATCATTGATTGTCCTATATGATTAAAGGACATTATTTGTGTTCATATACACAGTTAATAACAGACACGTTTTGTTTATTACATTTTTAACTTTCAGTAGTAACACGTTTATTGTTCCATTGTACTGTGGCGGTGAAACAAATATGATTAAAAACAGATTTTAACTTTAAAATATAACACAAATGCTTAGGTGCGTACACTTGAGTGCCACCAGTGTAATTAGTACCACCCCGCACGCTCAGAGTGAGGGGCGGGACGTAGCCCAGCGGTACAGCGCTCGCTCGATGCGCGGTCGGTCTGAGATCAATCCCCGTCGGTGGGCCCATTAGGTTATTTCTCGTTTCAGACAGTGCACCACGACTGGTATATCAAAGGCCATGGTATGTACTACCCTTCTGTGGGACGGTGCGTATAAAGATCCCTTGCTGCTAATCGAAAAGAGTAGCCCATGAAGTGGCGACAGCGGGTTTCCTCTCTCATTATATGTGTGGTCCTTAGCCATATGTTTGACGCCATATAACGGTAAATAAAATGTGTTGAGTGCGTCGTTAAATGAAAACATTTCTTTCTTTCCTTAAAGTAAATAAGAAGAAATGGGGGTTAAGCTGCTAGTTTCAAACATAATGGGAAGTCCATTTGACTACCGTAGTTCCGCACAAAAACTGTCATTCTATTCTAGTAGGACCCAGCACATGTTTCGAGCACAAATGTAGCTAGTGCATTACTAGTTGAGATTAAACAACTGTTTTTAGAATAGTGCTAAAGCAATACATGTCCCCTGCCGGTCCAACACATTTTAATATCTCCTATAAGTTAAAGGCTGTAACTTTGTCAAAAATGGGCAAATCCGCATGCTTTGTTTAATGACACCACTAGAGCACATTGATTAATTAATCACTGGTTATTGGATGCCTAGCATTGAAATCGTCATGAAAGTCAAACATTATATGTAACTTAATACGGTAAAGGAAGGACATTGTTTATTTAACGACGCACTCAACACATTTTATTTACGGTTATATGGTGTCGGACATATGGTTAAGGACCACACAGATATTGAGGGAGGGAAACCCGCTGTCGCCATTTCATGGGCTACTCTTATCGATTAGCAGCAAGGGATTTTTATATGCACCCTCCCATAGACATACCACGTCTTTGATTTACAAATCGTTGTGCACTGGCTGGAGCGAGAAATAGCCCAATGGGCCCACTGACGGGGATCGCTCCCAAACCGTCAATACAATAAAGCTATACACAAAATTTAAGCTTAATATGTTTGAGGCATTGCGAAACCAATCCCGAACTATACTTCGTATGTGGTGGCGAACAGGCAGGTAAAAACCTATAGCTCCTTCCGGGCGGACCAGTAGGGGACTAACTACACGAATATACTGACCAGTGGTCGGTTTAACAGAGCTGTTATAAAACCATTTGTTCATTAAAATAACAAGTTGAAATATCACACATGACGAAGGAAGGAATATTTTATTTAACGAGTTTGTTTTATTTAACAACACCATTACAGCACATTGATTTATTAATCTATCTATTATATGCACCACCCCACACAGGATAGCACATACCACGGCCTTTGATATACCAGTCGTGGTGCACCGGCTAGAGCAAGATATAGCCCAATAGGCCCACCGACGGGGATCGATCCTAGACCGACCGCGCATCAGGCTAAATCTTTACCGTTTGGATATGCCCCGCCCTCACAGCGATGTCCTCCCCGCGCCTGGCCATCCCCACCCCCATCCCGGCTGTAACAACACCTGTTTGTCATGTTATGATTGCATAATTTAAACAGTCTGCTTTTGCGAGGCAATCTGTGAAAGTGTGTAATCATTAACAGTTTTTATCACAATGAAAAAAAACGAAAGAAAGAAAAAAGGAAACAACAAAAAGAGGTCGCCTGCAAGTCGTGCTCCGTTTCCTGAAACTGACACACTGAATGGCACTGTCGTTTTAATTGAAGCCACACCGTTTTGCAGTTGTTTTCAAACAGCCTTTATTTTACATTCGTTCTGTTTTCCATAAAAGTAGCAGTCCCATAGAAAACGGACGGATGGGATGTATAAGCCGGATGGGGGTGGGGGGTGGGGGGGGTGGGGGTGTGTGGAAGGGTTTTTCCCTATTTAAGATAAAATAAATTAACTTTTTCTTCTAATATAATATATATTAATTAAACTATAATGCGACGTCCTACCTCTACACTATAGCATGTACCCCACTCCCACGTCACATGTCCCTACGGGCCTAAGCAGGGTCATGTTTTAGCAAACAGGGGTGGGACGTAGCCCAGTGGTAAAACCTGATGCGCGGTCGGTCTAGGATCGATTCATCGGGCTATTTCTCGTTCCAGCCAGTGCACCACGACTGGTATATCAAAGGCTGTGGTATGTGCTATCGTGTCTGCGGGATGGTGCATATAACATATCCCTTGCTACTAATGGAAAAAATGTAGCGGGTTTCCTCTCTATGACTGTATCAAAATGGCCATAATATGTTTGACATCCAATAGCCGATGATTAATTATTCAATGTGCTCTAGTAGTGTCGTTAAACAAAACAAACTTCTTCTTCGTTCGTTTCAACTTATATACTGAGCTATCTTGCAATCTTAACAAAATTTGCTAGAGTGGAGTTTTGTTTGATTGACAGCCGCCACCACTGGTGTAGCCAGGATTTTGTAATGGAGAGCCAATCACATTGGGGAGGAGCCAACCACACTCTATGTGAATCGTATTATGGAGCGACTGAAAAATATAAAAGATGGAGGGGGTGGGGGGAAGAAATGGTTGGGCGCCCTACCCAATAACACCCACAGCCCCCACCCCACCCCCACCCACAAAAAACAATTCTGGCTAGGCTAGTGCTTAAGTGACCGTGGAAACAAAGCGGAAGTCAGGTGTCGTAGGGGGCTGGGCTGTACGTAGCCTAGTGTTGAAGTACTCGCTTGATGCGCGGTCGGTTTTGAAACGATCCCGGCCGATGGGCTCATTGGGCTATTTCTCGTTCCAGCCAGTTCACCACTACTGGTATATCAATGCATGTGGTATGTGCTATCCTGTCTGTGATGTGATGTGATGTGATGTGATGTGATGTAATGTCATGTAATGTCATGTCATGTAATGTCATGTAATGTCATGTAATGTCATGTAATGTCATGTCATGTAATGTCATGTGATGTAATGTCATGTAATGTCATGTCATGTAATGTAATCTAATGTAATGTAATCTAATGTAATGTAATGTAATGTAATGTAATGTAATGTAATGTAATCTAATCTAATGTAATGTAAAGTAGCGGGTTTCCTCTAACACCATATATTACCAAATGTTTAATATCCAATATCCGATGATCAATTAATCAATGTGCTCTAGTGATGGTGTTAAACAAAACAAACATTAACTTTTAAGCTGTCGTAGTTAAATAAAGTCTGGCTTGCACCATCCCACTTGAGACATTGGGCAGTTTCGGTATCGTAGTCTCATAATCGCGGAGTTGTCATAACTTTATAATGAGTGCGCATCCATAACCACGCAGTGGATAGGACAGCGTTTTGCTGTCACAGTTTATAACCATACTCATGTGGAACAACATTTTATGATAACAAAGTCTGTCATATTTAACACCAATAGCACCAATCAAATAGCACTTCGACCTTTGACTCGGTGAGATACTGTTTGGTAAATTGCTACCTATAACAGGATTCGGGGAGACCGTAACTTTAAAGGCCTCAGGAGCAATTATCTCTAGTCTTGTAAATCATCGAAGTTACTTCTGTAATTTGAAACATATTTTCAGCTGAAATAAACGTGCTATCACTAATTTTTCGAGCAGAATACTTCCTTTGGAATGTTGTAATTAGGAGACGGTGGCGCACATTATATACGCTGTTCCCAATCCTTTCAGTACAACTCGGAATTCAAAGACTGCTAAGCAAAACGTTACGGAAAAATCACATGGATAATACTTAACAGTTGATTAGAATATGTGATTTCTTATTAAAACCTTTGTCAAGTACAGAACATATAAAACGAAGAGTGTACTATTCTAGTATTAGTATAAGCATATGATATATATATATATATATATATATATATATATATATATATATATATATATATATATATATATATATATATATGTGTGTGTATATATATATATATATATATATATATATATATATATATATATATATATATATATATATATATATATATATGTGTGTGTGTGTGTGTGTGTGTGTATATATATATATATATATATATATATATATATATATATATATATATATATATATATATAATTTTTTACGATTAAACTTACATATTAAATATATTTTCTTGTTTTGAATATCAGTGTCTGTATATTCAATGTGTTTCTGGTCTTCTTAATATTTGTAAGAAGTCCAAACTGGATTTTGTCTTCAAATAATTTCGTACGTACAAAAAAAACATTTTAGGAAATAAAATGAAATTTAACCTAATACAAATATTAGAACGATCAGAAACACGTTTAATATACAGCCAATAATATTTTATGCAGAAAATATATTTGATATGTAATTACAGTCATTAATAAAGTCTCTATCAGTCAATAACATCTTAAATGTTCCTTTAAATTGTATTTAACGAGCGAAAGCGAGTTTGATACGTTTTTAAACAACGAGTTGTGAAATAAATGGTATCTAACGGACACGAATGTTTTATTCTATTTCTTACATATCCTCAAAAACAAGATTTTAAGCAAATGTTAACATCTTTTCCGACTAAAAGTTATTTACAGCCGTTGCAAGTTTTGTAGCTGACTTACGCGTCACAGACACATGATTGTCAGGTTAACTATACGCCACAGTCTAATCGATTTCCATCGCGCTGTTTTTTTATTGGACATATGGCATTGGAAACCTGGTCATCACCTAGGAGTAGGCAGTCGTGTGTCTTAAAATTATTAACACACGTGCATGTGTTAACGAGTTCGTGTAATTATAAATAGCACATGGTGTTCTCACTAACGGGTGTGTAATAAAACTCTAAACTACATATTTACTATTGATGTGTATTGTCGTATTCTCTTATATGTATACATCCTTCTTCTGTGAACATTAGAATACTGTGTATATATTGTGTGATATGTATGCCTATCTTGTGATCATAAAATGTATGTTTTATTTTAAAATAAATAACCATAATAACTACATGTATTGTTAGAGCTATATAGTGTAGATAAACTTACCTCTCTGTCAAGCTAAGTGATCTAAAGATAGCATTACCGGTACGTTATTAAATTTCACAAAACCAGACATTTTCTTCAGTTTTTCAAAGAGCTATATCAAGATTAAGAAACGAGATACCTGTTGTTATAAGATTTATGCTGAGAGTGAAAAAATTTTTTTACTTGTCATGAGCTTTATCCAATGATAAATTTATTTATTTTTTATTTATTTATTTTCTTTTTAAATTTATTATTGTTGTTTTTTATGGTGCGGATTTTCCTCATTAACTTTTTTTTTCTCTTGTATTATATCTTGAATATAAATCAACAATGGCGGAATCTAATGAAAATCCTTTCGGGTCAGTTGGTATCGTATGTTATTTATCAATACATTGTTTTAGACTAAAATATCGATTTACCCAGTAGAATCGAGAAATTTTGTTCCTCTACTCAAAATTATAACATTCAAGGAATTCTTAAAGCTTTCTAAACAGATTGTGCTTCGCATATCCAGAAGCTATTTCAATAACGGATTACTGCAGGGTAGTGCAGGGATTCGCAACGTGTTAACCATGTGCGTATGCTTCATTACGCCGCTGTCAATTTGTTTTTACTTTGAACGGCGTTCAGTTTTCTTGCATAGTGATATTATCTGCTACCTTAAAGGCGCTCAATCACGGATATAGTGGGCCTTATTTCTCTATATATGGATTATAAATGGAAATTACATGCATTTGGAATACCAAACCTAGTTATTGTATGATCCAAAACATTTTAATTGAACTACGATCGAGGGAATTCCATGACACGCTTCATTTTTAAAATTTGAAAGTCTTCTTGTAAAAATACGGCAAAACAAACACGTATTGATGAGGCTGTATATACGACAACCGTATAATATATTTTAGAATGTTATATAAACGAACGCCGAGACTTGGCAAACGAGGGCCGGCTATATAATAAAAATAAAAAAATTAATATATTATTTCTCTTTCAGATAATCTACCTCAGCAGCTGATAATTTGTAATTTTTATTTTTATTTATTTATTATTATTATAAATCTTTTGTTAGTACTGTAGGGGCAATATTACACTATTCATAGATTCATACCCCCCCCCACCCCCACCCCCCACCCCACCCCCCACCCCACCCCCCCCCCCCCCCCCCCCCCCCCACCCCGTCTCTCCTGTTCAGAAAACGCTCTGTTCGTACAGTACTTGGTATGTATTCCTCCTGTTCCAGATGGTTCGGTAATATGGATCAATCAAGTACTTATTTATCGCCTATATACATTTTTGCTGTGAATATAGCCAACCCTCGTTAGCGGAGGCTATATATATATATGGCCGTCGTATATATAGTCACATCGTATATAAACACTGTCTAGTTCAGAGTATTGTTTTAAAATATAACATTTCCTATCCCAAGTCAGCTGTTATGGTATATTTTGCATAAATATATTTGACAAGGTGGAAATGAAGATGTTTGTGATTATGATGTTTAGAGTTTTTTTCCGTACGACTAACGATAAATGTACCTATAGATGCAAAGGCCTAACCAGTCGGCATTGTCGACGTTTAACATGCTTCTGTTACTAAAATAAATTAATGTATCAGCTTATTATCATTCAATACATGTTTTTATTAATTTTTAATAACTTATTTTCAGTGTTATTTTTTTTCTATTTACCCTACGTCGCAGAGGACGGTAAAGCGTTCTCGTTACACGAGCTTGGTAAATCGTTTTGACACTGCAGTTATTCGGGGGATGCCCGTCACGTGACTCAAAATAATACGTCACACCTCTGCTATCCAAATAGCCGTTATTTTTCTCCGAATTATGGACCGTTGACATAATTCAATTAGTTATACAAAATATCAGTAGTAAGTGAGTTATGGTAATTATGCAGATGGTTAAATAAAGTACTTTCAGCGACAAATAAAATGTATATATTTTCAGATAATATTTTGTTAGGTCATTAATTAGGTCAACCATCCGTGACAGAGCGCCTTTAATGATTTACTTACTAAACTACTGCTCACTTGCTCACTCGCTTACTCACTGGCATCTGTTCTACATTCAGTGGGCTGTATTATCTTGCATTGTAATGCATGTGTACTATTACGTGTATTAACAAAATTGTGACAAGGACGTAGCTTAGCGTACCCATCTGAAGAACGTTCAGTAGGGCGAGCGATCGCGGTAGATCGCAAGACTGGTCTTTGCGCTTGATATTAGATCAATATGATGTGATAAAACACTGTGATATGTACCAGGATATTTTTAACCATATGAGTAATAAACAGAGAATACCACATGTCTGACCGTTAGATATCACTTTCTTACACACCCATTGATGAGAACACCATGCGTTTTGTATGACAGCACATACCCTGTTTACACACGTACGTGTGTTAACAATTTCAAGACATACGACCGGTTCCTCCTAGCTGATGACCAGGTCACTAATTCCATATATCCAATGAAAAACAACACGATGGAAATCGATTGCCTTGTGACATATAGTTAGCCTGACAATCATGTGTCTGTGACGCGTAAGTCAGCTACAAGTACAAAGGGTTGTAAATATCTTTTAGTCGAAAAATATGTTAAAATTTGCTTAAAACCTGGTTTTCGAGGATATGTAAGAAATATAATAATAGTTTTGTGTCAGCTAGATTCCATTTATCTCACAACAAGTTGTTTTAAAATGTGTCTAACGAGCGAAAGCGAGTTTGATACGTTTTAAACAACTTGTTGTGAGATAAATGGTATCTAGCGGCCATTCATGTATTATTCTCTATATTTAAATCGGCCTCGTTGGTTTAGTGCTTAAGCAATCGGAGCTATTGGTGATTTATATTGGGTTCGTATCCTGTGTCTTGTTCCACGAAAGAATTGTAGCTAAGATTGATTGTAGTGACTTAAGGTGAGTTTTACAACTGGCGAACGTAGAAACAAACTTAAGGTCACGATGGTAGGTATTTACGGCGATAGTAGTGCTAAGATTGCTTCGTGGAACGGAGCCCAGGTACTTGATGCCACGGTGAGTTGTAAGATCAATGATACCTAACGGACTTGAGTTTTCGTAATCTGTTTCTGAGATATCTTCAAACACTAACGGCATATTTCACTAAACTCTCGCAGTGAAGTGCATAAAGGCATGCAAGTACGATGTCATGATGCTTAAGATAGCCGAAAGTCGCAGACCCTGGTTTCATCTCATGAAAAAGACACTAACTTTAGTTAATCCACAAACCTGTAACACAATTGTAATGAAGTTACAACAGACAAAACAAGAATTTGAGACATTGAAAAGGGAAAATTCCCTAAAACATTAGACTACAGTTCGTCTACATAACTGGGTTTTAAAAACAAAAACAAAAAACACAATGTATATGAAATATTCATTTCGTTGTACTAGAACACCAGGATGACCCAAAACACTTCAAAACATATGTTGTAGTGTTTACAAACTAGGGTCTGTCACTTTAAGAGAGTGTTATGGATCAGGGACCTAATTCACTAAACTCTCGCAACTTTGCGATATCGCAGTGCAATGCAAATCGACTTGCAAAGAGGATGCTTTGTTGTCTTGCAGAGCCTAAGATACCTTTGTGAATTAGGCCCCTGGCCCCAGTTTTAAAATAAATTTAAAAATCTTCTTCGACTAAAATAATTATTGTACGATGCCTCCAAGGTTCCCTTTTCACCATGTACGTTATAGAACATTTAATTTCAATACAACTACCGGTACATGTAATTTAATTGGATGGAATGCCTTTGGCGTCCGTGTCATTACCATGGAGCAGCCAAGCAGATGTCCTTAAATTGATCCCTCCACACGTGTGACCGATTCACTTCTGGTGACCGCTGCGTCACTGATTTCCTAGATAGCTAAAAACAAAATTAAAATGCACATAATTATGTCCATGTATACAACAGGTCATCAACATCAAGACAACAATGGAGCGGCATTAAATTGAAATTCAGTAAAACTCATGGAAGGCCATCATTGATTATCGTGGTAGGGTTCGATTCGGTGTTTTCTATAACTTCACACGTTTCGTTCCAGATGTTGTTGTACCCCCACTGGCCAGGCTAAATGAGTCAGCAAGGAACACACGAGTGGTTGTATACGTTCCGAAGGACAAACGTAGAAGACCGCTACGCAAATGACGTTATTTATTTGTCGCGGTCGGTCTAGGATCGATCCCCGTCGGTGGACCCATTGGGCCACCCAACCAGTGTTCCACAACTGGTGTAACAAAGGCCGTGCTATGTACTATCATGTCTGTGGGATGGTGCATATAAAAGATCCCTTGCTGCTAATCGAAAAGAGTAGCCCATAAAGTGGCGACAGTGGGTTTCCTCTCTCAATATCTGTGTGGTCCTTAACCGTATGTTTGACGACATATAACCATAAATAAAATGTGTTGAGTGCGTCGTTGAATAAAACATTTCCTTCCTTCTTTCCTTTATTTATTTATCGTAATCGCTAATGGAAAAAACAATACGGTACAAATGGATTTATTTTCTTTTTCAGACTTTTAAAAATTATTTTATTTTCGTTACTACATACTGGTCTTCAGCTCTTTGCCGGGGCGGAGCGTAGAAATATTTGAGGGTGGGAAAGGGCACATGGGCAAATTCATGAAAAGAGCAACCCAATGAACTGTTTTTAAGCCATAAAAAGGAGGCACTTGAATCCTAGTATATTTAGTGGGAACGAGTCCTCTGCCCCTCTCCCCCGGATCCGCCGCTGTTGTGGATACCAAAGTAGTGATTAGCGCTAATGCATAGCGTAGTGATTTAGTGCAGTGACTTGGCGCTAGCTACAAGTACCCTATTCCTCGTTGACGTTTTTGTTTAGTCAAAATCTAAATCAAATCTTAAAGAAACACTAATAATCTGAGGACTATTTCTGTAAAATACATACAGTTCTTGGCTTGAAATGTTATGCATTCAGACGTGTTTTGGCGGCCGTACTGGAACATGTTGTTAAAGTGGCAGTCCTCCCGCAGACAGAGTTGGAACCATATATCACAATAGGATCATCTCCTCTCTGTAGACCTGGTAGAGATTCCATCGCTGAAATCCTCTGAGAAATAGTTTTGACATTATTTTGAGGGCGAAATAAGTATTACTATTATCCAGAAGTACATGAGTGCTTTTAAACAATCTCTTCTCGCGTTCCAACCAGTGTCCCACTGGTATATCAAAAGACGTGGTTTGTACTATCCTGTCTGTTGAACGGTGCACATAAAAGATAATTTCCTGCTAACGGAAAACTTTAGTGGGTTTTAGATGCAAGTGAAGGAAATTATTCAGGGGTGGGCGTACATAAGATTTTGAAAAGGGGGGTTCCAATACATAGGATTTTGAAAAGGGGGGTTCCAAAATAGATTGCAGAGATATTGGGCATATATTTCTATGTTGAGTAAATATAATAATGTCAGATATCAATGTCAGATATATTAAATTATAAAAAAGCGATTTCGGGGGGGGGGGGGGGTTCTGTCGAACCCATCGAACCCTCCCCCCCCCCCCCCCCATGTACGCCCATGTGGTACTTACTAACTGTTTGGAGTGAAGCTTCTAGAGGATTTGGGTTCGAGTTATGCACACACACACTCACACTCACACACACACACACACACACACACACACTCACACACACACACTCACTCACACTCACACTCACTCACACACACACACACACTCACACACACACACACACACACACTCACTCTCACACTCACACACACACACACACACACACACACACATACACACACCCGATCATGGACACCTTTTTTCAGATTCGCTTTAAGTAGAACATCAACCCTGAGCCCCGTACCCTTGCACGTGCATTTAGGTTTTCTCTCAGACTACATGTAAGAATTACCCAATGTTTGACATTCAATAGCTGATGATTAAATAATGTCCTCTAGTGGTGTTGTGACGGTACATGCTCTTAATTTCTTTTCGCCTGTGGCGATATTAATTGTTTTAGAAGGCCGTGTGCAGTTCCAAATGCACTTAGCTCAGATGGGCAATTTGTTACGTAATACCTTTGCGCGACGGTCGTCTAATACACACCCAGCCAGGTGCGGAGCCCAGGTGGCCAGTAGTTACGTAATACCTCCGCAAGTGCGGTTTTTACAACCGTGATTTCTGGCGAACTGGCGACAGCCAGTCTGCGATCAGAGAAAAATATGCCGGCATGGTGGTTGTGGAAAATTCATATGATACGTGAGGTACCGCCTTGTACCCCCAGGCGATATTCGCTGTCTCTCAGAGTTTTGAATAAATAGCTAGGGTTTTAGAGATATCGAGGAGAAACATTTGGAAGGCTCCAGGGGATCGCTGTTCGTCCACTGAACATTAGTTCAGACGGAACTTTGGTAAATATATATTTTCTGCTCTGTGTATAACCTTGATGTGATTGATGTGACTTTAAATATTTTAATACTGTATTATACCAATATTATTTAGACGGTGCTGCCGGTCATCTGACGCAGTATTCTGTAGGCTCACCGTTCTGATATATATATATATATATATATATATATATATATATATAAAGCTTAGCCAGTCATCCTAGAGGACCTAGGTAAACTGTAGGTTATTGTCTTTATTGTGATAGGTACCAGTATTAATTCTGTATTACAAGGTTATTGAATGAGTAGTTAGGGTTAATTAAAAATTAACCAGTTAGGAATAGTGTTGTAATTCCTTTATTAATTAAGTTCCTCTGGAAGCGTTTCTCCATTATCGCACTTGTGTGTGTTAGCGTTTCTCAATTATCACACGTGTGGGTGTTGTGTCACGGTGAAGTGATTAGCATATTGTGTAAACTAGACACCTAGAGATTAACTAATTAAGTGATCAGTTCTGGGTTGTTATTATTGTTGTTATTAATTAACTACTACGGCAGCGTAGGTTAATACAGATTCCAAAGTGTATTGTGTTTTTGTTGTGTTTTCTAGTGAACTAAACGTGCTATAATAATATATACTTTATATAAGATCTTATCTCTGATCATACCTAGACGAGCTACATTAGGGTATAACCGCCCGTTACAGAGAGATCTAATAGATATACAGTTAGGAGAGATATTTGGACAATCGTGTTTTATTCAGTTACGGATATTATAGAATCCCCGTGACAGGTGTCGATAAACAAAATGAACTTTAATTTTAAACAATATGGCGGCAGAGGTTTTCCTCAAACTCACTAACTCCAGTGTCGGATTTATAAGGGGGCATTTGCCCCGGGCCCCCTGTCAGAGGAGCCCCCAGACTGTCTTCCTTTATTTTAAAAAATGTAATAATTATAAAATTAGTTAATTTTTTATTTGTCATGTAATTTAATTTCTATTTTGAGGGGCCCCCGGACCTGGAGTGCCCCGGGCCCCCCAAAGGTCTAAATTCGGCCCTGCTAGCATCGGTGTATCCAGAACTTTAAGTTATAATGGGAGGAAGCCACACACATTGTGGTCCCACGCTGTTTATGAGTCGTGTTATTGAGCAACACGCAAATACTAATATGAAAGATGATTGGGACTGGGACAAACAGGTGTGAATGGGGGGATGCCTCCGCCACCCTCTACCCCCACGCCAGTGCAAATAGCTTCCGTGGACAGACAGCTCGGGTATGTGAACTGGGAATCCAGTGAGAGTGTTCTTCAGCCTAGATTGGGTTTGGCACAACACAACGTCATCATCATTCAAGTCTAATTACGAACGTCTTGTCTCTCAACAGCAGGCAATTTGTACTCGGTTAGAGTTAAAGGTCCAGGCTCGTGGCACAATTATTAATATATAAAAATGCATAAAGATTACATTATTAAAAATAAATAACAAAAATACCACCCCAATTATTTTACATTTTTGTAAAACGCTTGGGAAAAAACATACTGATCCAGTCGATCTGTATCGAATCAGACCTGTGACGTAGCATGCGGCGGATTCCACTCATGCTGTTAGTAGATCAACATGGCGACTGCAGATAATGATTTTTTGGAAAACAGCTGAGTCTTAACGGACGCTAGTTTGGACATTTTGGCATTATCACATTTGTTAATCTATTTTAATGGCACCTCGATTGGTGACGAAGAAGGATAAAATTCGTTACGGGTACTTCCCTATCAATTTGAGCGGGAATACAACAACGATGATCCGGCGAGCCAAATGACTACAGTGCTATCCGGTGTATCGACGCACCGAAGCATTCAAATACCATTTTCTAAGTGAACACTGTGAAATGCTTAATAAAATATGTCTCTTACCAATGAAGCAGTGTATAATCTGAGATACACTACACTTTTGTTATGTCTGCAGTAAATAAACATTTTAAAATTGTCCATAAATGTAGGCACCCCCTTGTATCCAAAATGATTTGAATGTCTGATGTTTCGGCGCAGTAAATGTGGCTCGGTGACCCCGCTATTTATAGACCGCCCATGACCTCATTGTGTAGCCCATAAACGCTACACAATTGTCCCAGGATTATTTTAGCATTTTTTTGTTTTGTCTTGTTAAAAAATATTACTATGAAAATAAACTATCACATATTATGACACATCGCATGATCGGTTTTCAGATCGTTTTCTTGAGTGGCACAGATTGTTATTACTGCAGATGCATACATGTTCATTATATTCGGGTATACTGTGTGCACACGTCGATCTTATTTCGCTTTTATTTTTTTGTAACAATGTGATAATTGTCAACTGGACTCAATGTCAAGTAAGGTGTTAAAACTTTCGTTTTGTTTGCATTTTATTTTTCTGTGTTTTCCTTTTCAGTTTAAATAAAAATAGCCAAAAAACCCCGAATTATAACGTTTACTATAATTAAAAAAACAAAACGCGGGGAAGGTGTTTTATAGACTGGTTTCTGTAATCCCCAGGGATGAAGTGGTCACGGCAGATCCTATCGCATCGTGACGGTCCTTTCCATTACGTACGGGTTCGGTTGAAGAACCGCTTCCATGCCGGTTTGTCTAAAGTTCGGGGAAAATGGAGGTTTGATACATCCAAACACTAAATAATGGCTCACTATATTTTACATTTGAAAACTATCTCCGAAGGAATATTCCATCCATACAATTCAATTTACTGGAATAACATTTTCGCGTTTTTAAAAAACGCGTTCCAAATCAAATGTGTGAATAGGTCAGGTCAGGTCAGGTCAGGTGTGAAAGGCTGTGCACAATAACGCTTTCATAGTATGCCGTATAGCGCGTCACAAGGGTCAGTATTTACCTCGAGGAGTCGAGAGGTTTTTTTGACAAGCGATGGGGAAAACGCGACATTTTATTGCGAATATATTAAAAACGGGTAAATGTTTTGAAATTTGTTTTATTGATACTTCATATATATCGTAAAAGGTATAGGTAGATACCAAACAATAGTGAATTAAGTTTTCGATAAGCCTGGACCTTTAAAGGGATGCTCGCGCAATGCTTTAGGACTGGTATGCATATTCAATGATATATAATGAATATTATTGCTTAATATCAACAAGTATAATAATATAGTTTATTAATAAAACGGTTAAATGTGACGGCTATTATATATAACGGGCGCAGCCATTTTGTACCATCCCAGTGAATACGTCCTCTGGCAAGCCAGTGGTTATGTAATACTTAACGTGTCACGTCAGAAATTAGTCTTAGAACTGAAGAAATAAAACGTACCTGATTTTTACGGATGCATTGCAATGTTCTGTAATAATATTCATCCCAGTAAGCCAAGCCTAATAATATGCATTTTGTCTTTGGGTTTTTAAGAGAGAAAAAAATACTATAACTCCATTTCGTTCTATTGATGCAAATTGAAATACATTTAGTTAAATAGTTTATTATACTATCAAGTCATTTATGTTGTTTTACATGTCAGATTGATGAAAGTGAAGTGCCTTGTCGTAAATTAGTTCGTTTGTTTACACTGTGCATACAGGAGTTGGTCGGAGCTGACGTCACTTTGCCCCAAGCACCGGACGCCACAAAAACGAAACAAAATGGCTGCCCCCAGTTAGCAGGAATAATCATGTTTTTTTTTATTAAAGGGACATTCCTGAGTTTTCTGCAATTTTTAAGGTGTTATCGACGAACAATCTAATTAAAATTAGCTCCACTATTACATGTGGATCTAACAGCAGCCAGGTGGAGCTCATGTCCACCAATCAAAGCCTTACTTGCAGAATCATGCCAGTGATTTAAAAATAATTTGAAAACATTCCGAATTATCCTGAGGGTATACAACATGTTTGGTGTGAATTACGAATGCCGTAAAACATTTTTTATTTTATAAAATAAATAATTTGTAATGTAAAACTGAAGACTGATTTACTTTTTAGTTTTTGTAATAAATAAATAATTTGTAATGTAAAATTGAATACTGATAACCCATCCCGTACGTATTGGTATGGTTCGCTGTACAGCGGCCACTAAAAAGACTCGCCCCGATATTTTTAGAATTTGTATGCTCCCCAAATAACCGTTATTTAAAGGCGAAGTGTGATTTGTCAATATTGTAAATATTATTTACAGACCGAAATCTTTACTT
>NC_054700.1:49362036-49507036 GCF_016097555.1 Gigantopelta aegis
CTCACTCAATTTCTCTGTATGTATTTCTCCACTCTCTCTCTCTCTCTCTCTCTCTCTCTCTCTCTCTCTCTCTCCTCTCTCTCTCTCTCTCTCTCTCTCTCTCTCTCTCTCTCTCTCTCTCTCTCACTCACTCATATCTCTTTTCCATACTCTTTCAATATTTCCTGACGACGTCTATGTAACTCGTGGCAGAATTTCCAATTATAGTGATTGGTGGCTTCAACCAGATGTTTTAATGTCCGTAAACTACCGGTGCGTAATAAAGTATAGGATTTACCGGAACTCAAAACTAGAAGTGTTTTTCATACAACTTAAGAAAGGAAACACGGTGTCCATATCATTAGAGCCTGTATTATTTGCACTGCGCATGCCTTTGGTTCGGCTGCTGTGATTGCTGGAATAAATCATTGATCCTTTGCTCGCGAGAAATGCGAAAGCTAAGCATCTTACTACTATACGACTGTTTTCCAGCCCATGTTACGAATGCGGATTAAACCGCACGGTTGCCTTTTTCGGAATATCGGACCGAAACCCAGTTATCATTACGTGAATACTAAACTTCAAAAACCCCAATTATATCTTCTTTTTTTAAATCCTGGATTATGAATGAGTTTGGAGACTCTTTGAAACTTTCTTATAACACTTCCAACTCTACTGTGATGTGCAGTAGAAACATTTCGGGGAAGAACTTGACAAACTTGACAGCATGTGGCTCCGTGGATTCGGGCATCCCACGGGAGATGGTCTTCAACGACGACAGTCTCATATCAGTCGTGGCCTACTCCTGTCTGTTCGTCATCGCGGCTTGCGGCAACCTCACCGTCTTCATCACCTTGTTCCGAAACAGAAACATAAAGTCCAGAGTGAACCTCTTTATACTGCACCTCTCCATTGCAGACCTTATAGTGACTTTCCTCATGTTGCCCCTGGAGACGGTGTGGCACGTCACGGTGGCCTGGAAGGCCGGGGACACGGCGTGTAGGATCTTGATGTTTTTTCGTGCCTTCGGTTTTTATCTCTCCTCTTTCATTCTAGTCACTATCAGCCTGGATAGATATTTCGCTATCATGCACCCGCTGAGTTTAAATGACGCTGACAAACGCGGCAAGATAATGCTTTGTCTCGCGTGGATGTTTAGTCTTGTCGCCAGCATTCCTCAGGTAAGTGTTTAATAACCGAGGGAACCGACACCGGATATAGCTGCTGTAGTAGCCACATAACTTGCAGTGGGTCTATACCCCCTTTTTTTCCTGTATAAAATTTTATAAAATCATAAATACATACATACAATGTGGTACCCCCTGCTGTCGCCACTTCATGGGCTACTCTTTTTCGATTAGCAGCAAGGGATATTTTATATGCACCATCCCACAGACAGGATAGTACATACCACGGCCTTTGATATACCAGTCGTGGGGCACTGGCTGGAACGAGAAATAGCTCAATGGGCCCACTGGTGGGGATCGATCCCACACCGATTGCACATCCAGCGAGCGCTTAACTATTTGAACTATTGGGGTTGTTTTTAAGTAATAATAATATGTAATTTCTCAATTATCACATCTGATTTTAAGTTATATCTCAAAATACTTTTTTTTTTTATCATAGTCCAGACGTATACCAGCATGTGTAGCAATATGTGTCGCTACGACTGTAGCAATATCCGGCGTTGGCCCCAGACAGTGGTGTTTGTCATCTTGAATGTCTGATTACTAGTATATCGTGTTTTCGGGTACAATTAATTTGTTGTCTGATTACTAGTATATCATGTTTTCGGGTACAATTAATTTGTTGTCTGATTACTAGTATATCGTGTTTTCGGGTACAATTAATTTGTTGTCAGATTCTCCCATAATGCATTTGGATTCTTACAACTTTTCATCATACGAATCCACGAGAGTACATTTATCTACGTATTTTCTAACAATATGACAAGTGGCTAATTAATTATCTGGACGCCGTAACACGAAGCGATCTTAGCGCTAAGATCACCGTAAGTGCTTACGGTAAATATGCACTAAAGGTGATCTTAGCGCTAAGATCACCATAAGTGCTTACGGTAAATGCATTCAAGGTGATCTTAGCGCTAAGATCACCGTAAGTGCTTACGGTAAATATGCACCGTAAGTGCTTACGGTAAATATGCACTAAAGGTGAACTTAACGCTACGATCGCTCCGTAAAACGGGGTTCTGGGCGTTTATGTTTTGTGTTATTTTGTATATTCATTTATCGGAATCGAGTTTCTGTAGGAAAGACAAGAGCTCTGCCATGATGGAAGCTATTAAGAAGGCACATTTCAAATAACCCGCCACTGAGAAACACGCATGGACACATGCTTAACCATCAACACCGCCAGTGACACTTTCATTTCTGACTGCATAGTGAGCAATGATTATTTCAAATAGAAAGCAAAACTAAGTTATAACCAGCCATGTTAGGGGAAATATAGAATTTGTTGCGAATATATCTTTTCCACCTCATGTATTAAAACAAATATTTTAAAATTCAAATGTAAGGACATAGCCATACACACCTGTTATCCGCTTATATAAAAGAATATTCAGAATCTACTGTTTAATTTTAAAACTTGAACATTGTGTCTGTCCTTTGGTTGTCCTTTTTTTTATTTATTTCTTTGACTTTTTGCTGATCATGAACTAATGTTTTCCTGGTTCGAGAACATCTTCAAAGACAGTTTGAACAGCTTTTCGTTGACTAGTCGTGTTTTAACATAACACTTTTGTTTAAAGGCAATGTCGCACGCAACTTACCTATTAAATAGACTAATAAAATAAAGATAAAGTTTGTTTTGATTAACGACACCACTAAGAGCACATTGATTTATTAAGCATCGTCTTGTGGATGTCAACACTGATAATTCTCATATATAGTCTTACAAGGAAAATTACTACACTTTTCCATTAGTAGTAACTGATCTGTGTTATATATATATATATATATATATATATATATATATATATATATATATATATATATATATATATATATCACATGCCAAGGTCTATGATATACCAGTTGTGGAACGGAGCAATCAGAGAACTGGTCTATCAAGGATTTTACGACTAAATCGCACGGCAGCTGATCTATTAAAACAGACTGAACTAATAATGCCGAACTTTATTATCCACATGGTTCAACATAACCGAGTTAATAAAAACCATGCGAAGAACACGTGCAATAACAAGTGTAATGGCGTAATTTTGGGAATCCACGTCATAACCTGACGCGCTTTAGTGGTGTCTTTAAACAAAGCAAAATTTGATTTCTCTTGACACGTATTTTATTTAACCAGCTACATAGTCCTTTTACTTATTTAGTATCGATATTTTGGTATGTAATTGTATTACCGCTACGTCGCCATAATTATATCAGACAAAAGGGAGAAAAAACAACACCCGGTTAGCCATGAATTTTGTTTTTGAAATACAGGTTATTATGGAAGAAAGCGTTAGTGGAAGGGGAACGCACAGAGTACATATTTCAGTTTTATGTTCTGTGAAATCACTTTAATTTGCGTTGGGCTGATGTTCGTGTAATTTGTCGACTAGCGCAGAAAATATAATACATGTAATACAAATCTATGTCATTACCTTTTCGATCGACGAATTTAAGTACCGAACGAAATGTGTTTTCAAGAAAAACAAAATAATTAAAGGATTTCGCAATAATGTGATGAATCTTTAATGCTACGCTCAGACTACCAACTGCCAGCAGAAAGTTGACAAACTCGACGGTTGTGTTGTAATTTCCCCCAACTTCCGACTTTCGACGGGTGCTCTCAGATAAAGAACTAATGGGCTCAGACTAGCAACTGGACAGTCGTAGAAGGCATGACAGCAGAAAGTTGGCCAACGTTATCGTGGCAGTTGGCAGTCTGAACCTAACATTATTGTCAGATTCTTTGCTATTAATGACAAATGTAGCGGGTTTCCTTTCTAAGACTATATGTCAAAATTACCATATGTTTGACATCCAATAGCCAGTGATGAATAAATATATTTGCTCTTAGTCGTGTCGTTAAACAAAACAAAACTTCATCTTTATTTTATTGGTCTTTTTAATAGGTAAATGGCGTATGACATTGCCTTTATACTAGAGCTTTACGATGAAAACATACACCTCGCCAAAACAACTGAAGGAAATTGCTCCCCTAACATATATATAGTTTATGGGGAGCTATTTAAGAGATGACCAAACTGAGCATTATATTTCATCCTTGTGTTGTACTATTTTGTTTTTAAGGAGAGTTAGACATTACTCTCCTTGAATAATTATCAAAGGAGTGTAGGGGAGCGACAGTGATACCAATATTGAGCAATACTATACTTATTGTTTACGAAGCCAAACCGTGTGTTGCCACGATGTCCTGTTGGGTGCTGGGTAGCGATAGTGATACCAATATTGAGCAATACTATACTTATTGTTTACGAAGCCAAATCGTGTGTTGCCACGATGTCCTGTTGGTTGCTGGGGGAGCGACAGTGATACCAATGTTGGGCAATACTATATTTATTGTTTACGAAGCCAAATCGTGTGTTGCCACGATGTCCTGTTGGGTGCTGGGTAGCGATAGTGATACCAATGTTGGGCAATACTATATTTATTGTATACGAAGCCAAATCGTGTGTTGCCACGATGTCCTGTTGGGTGCTGGGTAGCGATAGTGATACCAATGTTGGGCAATACTATATTTTGTGTTTACGAAGCCAAATCGTGTGTTGCCACGATGTCCTGTTGGGTGCTGGGTAGCGATAGTGATACCAATGTTGGGCAATACTATATTTAATGTTTACGAAGCCAAATCGTGTGTTGCCACGATGTCCTGTGGGTGCTGGGTAGCGATAGTGATACCAATGTTGGGCAATACTATATTTATTGTTTACGAAGCCACATCGTGTATTGCCACGATGTCCTGTCGCGAATATTAATGTCAAACTAATTATTCATCGACGGATGGATTTGACAGGAGCTGCAATTACAATACTGGACAATACATAGAGCTACACTGAACAACAAAAGAAACGCGAAATGTTTATATTTTTCCCCTAATCGTTTTGGTGTCTGTTAAAATTTAAAATGTCTGTTAAAAAATGTCTAGTGAAGACTTTAGGCCCATTTTGTCAGTCTATTTTTCGAATTAATTGTATCATGAATAATAATAATAATAATAATAATAATAATAAATCATACGCGTTTATTTTGTTGTTCAGCATATATTTACAGTAATTACTGGATAGGGATGTTTCCAACTAGTGCATCAGAACTGGTCAAAGGCCGTGGTATGTACTTTCCCGTCTGTGGAAAAGTGCATATATATAAAAGACCCCTTGCTGCCAATAGAGAAATGTAGCGGGTTTCCTCTGATGACTACCAGTCAGAATTACCAAATATGTGACATCCAACAACAGTCGATTAATTAATCAATGTGCTCTAGAGGTGTTGTTAAACAAAACAACTTTTTTTTCAGAGAGGGGTGTATATCAGGGGTCACCTATTTTGTGGTGTGTTTCATGATCCATTCTACCTCACTGGATATTTTCCCTTTCTAACCAGTATTCTAAGGGTCGTGCTTCCCTGTCATATTAATGCATATTAAAGGCCTCCATTTTAGGCGTGCGATGTAATACTAAGCTGCTTCCCTCCTTTTGATATCTGAAAGCCAAAACCAGTAATAGTTTCGATGGATGCGACGGGGAAAAGAACAATCTGCAAATGGGTCCACCGAAATGGTTTGATCCTGCGACGATAGCTCACCAGGCGAGTACTCTACCATATACTACTGCTACAGCTGCTTCACCGAGGAAATTTAAAGGGACAGATCCTAGTTTTCTCAACACTGGGGCATATTTTTCACCTAGACCCTAGTTTCAATCCGTAAAAAATAACACTAAGTTAGGTTAATTTACAAACCTGTAACACATTTGGATACAACAGAGTGAAACAAGAGTCTGTGATGTTGAAATACCCTTAAAAATAGACTAAAACGCGACTCCATAACCGTTACTTCTCAGACGCACGAGCGAATTTTAAAATATGACAAATGCAATTTGTGGTATTAGAAACACCGGGATGACCAGAAACACTTCGGTTTTACGGAAATGGATAATGTAAACAATAAAATATAAGTAATGTTTGATTTTAGTGATCATAAACGGCTCTAATAGCGAAAAATATGACTTAGTGTTTAAAAACTAGGGTCTGTCCCTTTAATTATTCAACGCAGGCGAGCGCTCTACCAACTGAGCTATAGTCCGTCCCACGGGGAACGCCTTTTTTCATACTATGGAATTTACTACAAGCTATTTATTTCTGAGTCGATTGTTTTCTAAATTGCACACAAAAATATTTTGTGCGGGTGTTTTTTTCAGAACACTTTTACCTTTCTTCTTACGTCAAACCAAACTGAAATTATTTTTAAAAAAAATGAAAAAAACAAAAACAAAGGAGGATGGGATGGTGTATAGATCAGGGTGACCCGCCATTAGGAAGACTGTTAGAACACGTCGGTAAAATGGTGGAGAACGTTCAGAGTGCATGCTTGTCTTAAGTAACGTCGAGTTCTCTGCGAAATGTTTCGTCAAACGAACTCTGGCCCGATCTGTTAAAGCATGTGATGCTGGGGATTATCTCTGAAATAACACAACACTGTTGACATCCATGCGCCAAAGTTCCATTAACACAAATCTAGTTTCGGATATGGATACGGCAAACGTCGTTCGTGTCCAAAAATAATGAACATTTCCAATGATTGAAAGATCAGCTGACGCCCATTAAAGTTGCACGCCAACACATCTACAGTTTTAATATAGTCACAACGTCGCCTGACCATTCTGTATAACAGAATTTACTAACATAAACACAATTACAGCTGAAACACTCTCATTCGTTTTAAACATCAATCATTGATTGTAACATACGTCATCTATTCCTTGCTGCTAATGGAAACAAATATAGCGGGTTTCCTGCAACATGACGTGTATAGTTTACAGGATACAGGGAAACTAAGAGTATATCGTTTGTTAAGAAATATGTATTGTGTTGAGCGATATGTGTCCATTTTAAATCCAGGCCGATTAAGGGGTGCCTTTGCGAAATGTTGATGCGGTGTTACTCCTATTCGTTTCAGAGACCGGCCAGTATGAAAACGAGTCTCTCCTATATGTGGTAACCAAACTGTTGAGGATGAAATTCACGTTTTTTTATAAACTGTCCGTTATATGAGGATCTTGGTTTTAAAGGGACATTCCTGAGTTTGCTGCAATTTTTAAGATGTTATCGACTAACAGAGACTTTTTAACGATTTTAATTACATATCAAATATATTTTCCTACATAACATATTAGTGGCTGTATATTAAACGTGTTTTTGATCGTTCTAATATTTGTACTAGCGTAAATTTCATTTTATTTCCTAAAATCCAGTTTGGACTTCTTACAAATATTAAGACGACCAGAAACACATTATGTATACAGACGATGATATTCTAAACAAAAAAATATATTTAATATGTAAATTGTATCGTAGAAATATTTTATTCCTCGGAAACGTCTTACAATGTAGCAAACTCAGGAATGTCCCTTTAACGACACCCCAGCATCGGCTATTGTGTCACAGTGCGTTTAAAAACAGATCTTACTAGCGGTTCTTACAAATATTAAGACGACCAGAAACACATTGAATATACAGACACTGACATTCTAAATAAGAAAATATATTTAATATGTAAGTTTAATCGTAGAAATATTTTATTAGTCGGAAACATTTTACAATGCAGCAAACTCAGGAATGTTCCTTTAAGTTGCACCAACATTCTCAGTTATGTTGTAAAATGTTTATGTTGTTACCTAATTTAGAAATTCCGACGCCATATAACCTTAAATAAAATGTGTTGAGTGCGTCAGTAAATAAAACATTTCTTTCTTTTGTTTCGATTTAGAAACGTTATGTGTTTTAATCTTAGAGCCTAACCTTGCATTTGTAACAGCCAAAACCTGTTGTTGTTGTTGTTTTATTTTACAACGTAGAGACTTTTTACATATACAATTGTCTTATCATTATAATTGTAATTGTATCTATTTGTATTCTTTAACTATACACCGGCCTCGGTGGCGTCGTGGTTAGGCCATCGGTCTACAGGCTGGTAAGTACTGGGTTCGGATCCCAGTCGAGGCATGGGATTTTTAATCCAGATACTGACTCCAAACCCTGAGTGAGTAATCCGCAAGGCTCAATGGGTAGGTGTAAACCACTTGCACCGACCAGTGATCCATAACTGGTTCAACAAAGGTCATGGTTTGTGCTATCTGAACTGAACTGAACTGAACATTTATTTCTCTCAGGCCGTAATCCACGGCATATGAGGAACAATATATAATACAACAATTCACACTTTTTAACAAGATGACAGAGTAAAACTATTCACATAAGTATATCTACATAAAACGAACATGGGAATATAATTATAAATAATTGGTTTGGGTTTGCATACACAATAATAATACAATAAAGCTATGAGCCGGAGGGCTTGAAAGTATTCATAATATGTTTACAAAATATTGCAAGTTTTCGGAGGACACCAGTTTTTTTACAATTAAATAATTCGTGAAATTTATATGTGTTTGGTTTGGATCGATAATATTTCGGTATATATTGAAGTCTGAATTGGTTGAAATATGGGCATGTAAAAATATAATGGAATTCATCTCCGATGTCGTTAGTGTTGCATAAAAAACACAATCTATCATGTAATGGTTTACGTATCCATCTACCTGTCTCTATTGGAAGATTGTGGTTTGATACTCTAAAACGTAACAATGGGCACCAATGTTTTTTTTTTCTAATAAATTTAAATAATTTTCGAATGCTATACTGCTTTTAAATATTTTGTAACAAGATGCTTTCGATGAAGTGTCAATATGACTGTACCATGTTTGCAAAAATTGATCTATGAGTTTTGTTGAAATAAACATTTTCAACAATGAAGCACTATTAATACGCTCACAATGTGACCACCATATGTATGTGCAACCAATATTATCTAAAATTGATTTTATAAAAGCTATCCATTTGTGATCATAAAAATGTGTATTATAATCATTCAATAACATTCTGTACACTAATAATGATAGCTTGGACTGCTTCCCAGTAATCATCCTAAACCAAAATCCTATCATTCTTATTTTTACTGTTATATCTACCGGGAAGCATCCAAGTTCTCCATACAACATATATAATGGGGTGGATTTTCTAACAGGCAATAATAACTTTAAATATTTGCTATACAATTTTTCTATGCAGGACAGACTTTCAAAACCCCAAATTTCACATCCGTATAAAGCAATAGGTAAAACCATACAATCGAATAATTTAAGTTGGCATTGAATGGAAAGATGGCAACGTTTTCCTTGTCTAAGTGTAAAATACATAGCTTTTTGAGCTTGATCATATTGATGTTTTCGAGCATTAGTGAATTTATTGGATTTATGAAATATAATTCCAAGATATTTGTATATTTCTACATTATCTAGATTTGTGTTTCCTAAATGGAACCTTTTGGAATAATCTTTTTTATTACCACTGAAAATTAGCACTTTAGTTTTTTTACAATTTACATTTAGTTTCCATTTTGTACAATAAGAGTCGAAAATATTTAATAAATTCTGCATGTCGTCATAATTTTCGGCAAAGAGCGCTGTGTCATCAGCATATAGTAACACAAAAAGAACAATATTTGTATACAAAGTGGAATCTGTGAATAAGTTTATCTATGCGGATGCCATTACAATCATTAGTTTTAAACGTATCCTCTAAATCATTGAGAAACATGGAGAATAATAGGGGCGATAAAATTTTCTCCCTGTCTAACACCCATGGAACATTGAAAATAATCCGACATTGTGTTATGTGCACTAATGCATGACTTAATGTTCTGATACATGCTATATATTACTTTAAAACATTTACCATTAATACCATTTTGTATTAGTTTTCCCCAAAGTCCTGTTCTCCATACTGAGTCGAATGCCTTGCTAAAATCTATAAAAGTACAATACAGTTTTTTCTTCCGTGCTTTTAGCAATTCGATGAGTCCATATAATGTAAAAATATGATCGTTCGTCGAGTACTCCTTCCTGAATCCGGCTTGAACTTCAGATAACAAATCATTAGTTTCTAAATATAATTTCAGTCTATTATTTAAAACAGCTGTAAACAGTTTCCCGAGACAACTAAGCCTGTCGGAAGCGCAAATAAAAGATCCCTTGCTGCTAATCGGAAAGAGTAGCCCATGTAGTGGCGACAGCGAGTCTCCTCTCAAAATATGTGTGGTCCTTAACCATATGTCTGACGCCATATAACCGTAAATAAAATGTGTTGGGTGCGTCGTTAAATAAAACATTTCTTTCTTTCTTTCGAAAGAGTACAGAAGCATTTATCTTAAACCAGTCTTTCGCAAGCATCCTGCCTTTATCGTTTTGAGTTTTCTGATTTCTTTGGGGAGTGTGATTGGGTATGGTGTTGTTGTGTTGAGGTTGTGAGATGATATTTTTAAGGGGGTTGCAGTTTTGTTTTAGAGAAGTTCAGTTCCAGCTTTCTCGTTGCTTATTTGCTTATTTTGGGGACAGGAGTGTTGTTATAGTACTTTAGTATTATTTCCTCATTATATATATATATATATATATATATATATATATATATATATATATATATATATATATATGTGTGTGTGTGTGTGTGTGTGTGTGTGTGTGTGTGTGTGTGTGTGTGTGTGTGGACGGAGAGAGAGAGAGAGAAAGAGAGACAGAGAGAGAGAGAGAGAGAGAGAGAGAGGGAGGGATGGATGGATGGATGGACATAATGAGAGAGAGAACAAGATAGATACAGATGGATGGAGAGAGAGAGAGAGAGAGAGAGAGAGAGAGAGAGAGAGAGAGAGAGAGAGAGAGAGAGAGAGAGACATAAAGACAGATAACATCTATTTATCAATCACTATCAAATCAATGATAGTATTGGGTGTTTGAAATATGGTAGCATATTCCTCTCTATACCCGTCCCTTCTCCCCCCCCCCCCCCCCCCCCCCCCCCCCCCCCCCCCCCCAAGGTGTTGTCACCAAGTTCTAATTGACAACTGGTATGAAAATCAATTGATTTACAATTACTGTCAGCCGGAGCAGTTAATTTCCCTGATATATATTCGGCAGAGCGATGGGTGACAGTAAACCGAATTTGTCTTGCCATAATACAACGGATAATACTCTTTATTCCCTCAATCTAGAAATCAATATTATAAGGCATGGGCGTGCAAGAGATTGCCACCGCAATGCGGTGCCGCTGTTATGAAACGGCTCAGGCTGTCTCGAAATATTGCCTTCTATCTCGAACAACAGCTGGCTGTCGCTGATAGCGAAGTTAAGTAACTCTGTGCTATTACTGAAGTTAAGTAACTCTGTACTGTTACTGAAGTTAAGTAACTCTTTGCCGTTATGTATACGGATGGGTGGCCTGTGGCGCTACTATATTGAGACACCAGATTTCGTACACCGCTCGCCTGAAGTACGATGGGTCGTAGGATCAATCGCCCGTGATGGAATTGGTATTTGTGTTGTTCTTTATCACCAGTGTACGTTAAATGTCTTGGTGTATACTGTCCTGCCTATGGGAAAGAGCATTATTATAAAGGATCATATGCTGATTTTCAGCCGCTGCCTCTCTGTGTCTGTATCTGTGTGTGTGTGTGTGTGTGTGTGTGTGTGTGTGTGTGTGTGTGTGTCTCTCTCTCTCTCTCTCTCTCTCTCTCTCTCTCTCTCTCTCTCTCTCTCTCTCTCTCTCTCTCTCTCTCTCTCTCTCTCTCACAAATACAGTATTCGCATAAGTGACCGTCTATTGCTCTACAATGTTAAACATAAAACGATATTGTGTGTATATATAGCATAATCATTCGCATCATGTAACCATATAAAATAAGTGGCAGCCAATGAACAGTTCGGTCATCATATTCAAATGACGGGGCATTGACACATTGACTGTCACATCTATAACACAGACCCTTTCAAGTACTGACGTTTGCCTGAAATTTGGATCAACTATTGACGTTTTTCGCCGACTAACGATTTCTACTTGTTTAAATAACGTGTCGAGGTATCGTTGAACAAACATCCATTTTTTTTTTTTTTTAATTCTGTTTTCTGTTTTCCTTTTTCCTTTTCCTTTCCACTCATCCGACTGGCGTGTCATTTTGTTTTCCATTCTCTGCTTAATACGATCATCTTCCTGTCAGAATCAATTGCTGCCGACATCTTCCTGCGGGCTACACCGTGGTCAAGGCTAACCAAAGATTGCTGTGGATTTGATGGATGTGTATGCAAGGGGAACCTAATTGAGACTAAGATGCCAACGTGACATGGGGGAGTTGTAGTCTAAAATTGCCGTGAGAGTCGAGGAAAGGGGTGCTTTGTATGGCTCCCCGAGACATCGTTTATTCGGCGCTGTCTCATATGTCGTAATTGAAAAAGGAATCTGGGTTTAACAGTATGTCGGGACCGATGACATTGGTCTGTTTTACCTCCCTACTACCACATTATTGAAACATAACTACGAATTTATAATATTCCGAAATGTCGGGACCGATGACATTTGTCTGTTTTTACTTCCCTACTACCACGTTATTGAAAATAATTGCGAAGTTATAATAATCCGAAATGCCGGGATCGTTGACAATTGTTTGTTTTACCCTGCTACCACATTATTAAATATAATTACGGATTTATAATAATCCAAAATGCCGGGACCATTAACATTGATCTTTTTACTTCCCTACTACCACATTATTAAAATATAATTACGAATTTATAATAATCCGAAATGCAGGGATGCTTGACATTTGTCTGTTTACTTCCCTACTACCACATTATTAAAACATAATTACGAATTTATAATAATCCTAATTGCCGGGACCGATGACACTGGTCTGTTTACTTCCCTACTACCACATTATTAAAATATAATTACGGATTTATAATAATCTGAATTTGGCACAATCTACAGTTTGCCAACAAGAGTATATATATATATATATATATATATATATATATATATATATATATATATATATATATATATATCCTGGGTGTGTATTGGGTGTGTATTGGGGGGGGGGGGGGTGTGTGTAATCTAATCATGACTACATATAGTATTATTAATTTTATACTGACTTATTTATTTATACATGTATTAAAAATCAGGGTTCGACAAATCCACTAGCCCTCGGTCGCGGCTAGTGAAAATTTGGTCTGGGCTAGTGGAAATTATCATGTGTATTACTGTAATACATAGGGCACTAGCCAAAGTCTCTGTGAGGGCTAGTGACTTTATCACACATTTGTCGAACACTAGTATTGGTTTTAAAATACACATGTAATAAAATTGCTAGGTCATTAACAAGGTAAGCTTTGCGACTGGTTTTGATTGCTTTATCCATTCCATTTTAGAGAGTGTTTGGGTGCTGCGGGTTTCCTCAGAAGAGTATTAATCAGAATTATCAAATGTTTGACATCCAGTTATAAGCAGTGATTAATTAATCAATGGCCTCTAGTGGTGGCGTTAAACAAAACATAGTTTAACTTTTAATCTTTTTTTTCTAACAGTTGCACAAATATCCTAGAGGATATGTGTAAAAAAATATTTGATGCGAGCTCGGTTTAGGATCGATCCCAGTTGTTGGTCCCCATTGGGCTATTTCTCGTTCAAACAAAGGCCGTGGTATGCACTATCCTGTCTGTGGCATGGTGCATATAAAAGATCCCCTGCTGCCAATCGAAAAGAGTAGCCCAGTAAGTAGCGACAGCGGGTTTCCTCTCTATATATCTGTGTGGTCCTTAGCCATATGTCTGACGCCATATAACCGTAAATAAAATGCGTTGAGTGCGTCGTTAAATAAAACATTTCCTTCTTCTTCTTGTTTAATGGCAAACATAGGCGCCAACTTTCAATAAACAGACATTGAGATCAAAGTAGGGAAAATAAGTATTGTCCTGTGTGACACCTTGGCTGTCTTAAAGCTGGTATAAGAGATGACCCGTTGTAGATCAATATAGTCTTCGACATATATTGGAGATCACGTTTGAGACTTGTGATTGGTTGACCCATGATGATGAACGGGTCACCGCAGCCATACCATCCAATAAAACAAGGACGAGTGAAATTGATCGTTCCGTGACGTGTAAGTTAACCTGAAACTGATTACTGTATGAAGCATAAGTCAGCAGCTGTTTGAGTGCCATAAATAAGCTTTAGTTGGAAAAGCCAGTGCCCAATTTCACAAAACATCGTAAGCCCGGTATAACTGCTAGTCGCAGACATAAACTTACGATGTTTTGTGAAATTGTCACCTTGTAAAAAAACAACAACCCCAGAATACTACATTCGTGTCCGTTAGATCCCATTTATCTTGCAACTCGATGTTTTACAATCGTGTCCAACTCATTTCGTACGTTAGGTACATGTTTTAAAACAAAACTCGTTGTGAGATAAATGGCATGTAACGGCCACCCTTCTTCATTCCTCAAGCGTGTGAAACCAATGACAACAAAATACGTTTCGCAAGCACTTAATGCCTATTTCTCTTATTTATGTATTTCTACTTGTGTAGAGGTAGAATTTCGAGTAGGTTGATGGGTTTGTCGAACAGTGTTCAGAAACACTAACAAACCCGACACAACGATACGAAAACGATATTGATAATCACAGTTTCACTTTCATGGTACACGCTAGTTGCTTTTGGATTCTCGTCTGTATTATCAGGTTGTTGTTAAAGCAGGTACCTCTTGCTGAGGTTAAAAGTATGGGGGTGTTGTTTAACGACACCACTAGAGCGCACTGATATATTAATCATCGGCTATTGGATGAAATATATTTGATAATTTTGACTTTTACTCTTAGAGAGGAAACTCGGTACATTTTTTTTCATTACTAGCTAGGAATAGTGTATATATACTCTTCAAAAAAAGTAGGGGAACCTGAAATATTAATGTTAATATCAACTATTAGACCGAACATACGTTTTGAACGCAGACATACTAATAAAAAACGTTCAGATCTGTTTATCAACACACCGAATCACATTCCATAGTTTGCACGTGCATCACGCAGTTGCCCCGTACAAGTGCGTGGGGTGTCATTCTCGATTTTGACAATTTCCAGGAAGGTCGACTGATAACTGTGGAACATTATTTTTCATTCTGTTGATCATACAGTTGTTATTGTTTTGTTTTTAGTTATTTTTATTGTTTGCATTTGCGATTTATTGATAAAAAAACAAAAACACGTCAACTTTCAAATTTGACTTCTGACCCCAGTCGTCCTTCAAGATCTTTGGTGGTCATAAAACCTACTTAATACTGAACAACCGGTTGTAATGTTTGCTCAGTTAAAAAGTTACTGTTATCATATAACCATTCCCAACAGCTAATATACCTTACAATTTTGGCAATTGTAAATTCTTATTAGAGTTCCTCTACTTTTTTTGAAGAGTAGATACAACGGTCTTTGAACGACAAATACTACTATAGGCTTTTCGACGAGGATCGATTCTAGACCGACCGCGCATCAGGCAAACGCTTTACCACTGGGCTACGTCCCGCCCCCGCGTGTTAAGGATGCACTAGGATTGTGATCTCTCGATGTTACTTTCGTCCATTACATCTATTAAAGACTGTGAACACGGCGATCTTCTACTCGCGTACACGCAGGACGCTTCAACAGAACATCAACTCGCCTGGGTTCAAATACTGTCATTACTTGATGTGGCTGCTACTAAACGTCCACAATGGCGTGATGGCGGTGCGATTCGATGGTAAAGGGCCAAGACGCTAGTTTTGTGAAATTTGTTTTAGTACACCTAATGTTCGTCGAAGTCATCAGCCGGCGGCTATGGAAGTGTTCAAAGCTCTCTCGGACTAACTGGTCGCATTACTACATTAACCTCGTTATTTCTGCTCGCGTTAAAGGTTCTCTTGTTTAACGACAACACTAGAGTACATTGGTTTCTTCATCAGTAAGGGTGAAGGAAGGGATGATTTGTTTAACGACGCACTCAACACATTTTAATTACATGAAACACTGACCACCCTATCTGAACTAGATGGGATCGTTTGTTTGGTTATAGTTTTATTTCGTGCTTATATCCCATTCAGGCTAGGAATGTTTGAAGCTATCTTGACATCATAGCATTTTGACAGACAGCACAGATAACTCAGGTGTGTGCTCAGGACAGCGCGCTTGAACCTGGGTCCGTATTTTTGAAGCTATCTTCACATCATAGCCTACGATGGTTTTACGATTTCGTAGCGCTGAGATTGCTTCAAAAATACGGACCCAGGTTCAAGCACGTTGTCCTGAGAACACACCTGAGTTATCTGTGCTGACTGTCCAAGATAGTGGGTTAGTTGTTAGTGGTTAGTGAGAGAGACGTTGGTGTAGTGGCGCTTACTCATTGACTCATTAAAACTCGCTATGGGTAGGAGAACGTACTGGGAATATGTTCAGTCTACCGCTTGTCGATAACGTTTGCTAGACTGATTTTTACGCTTCTCAGTAAACCGAAATACAACTTCGGGGAACCAGTCAACATAGTTTGCAAATGTTATCGAAAAACGGCTGGCTGAGTAGAACTTGGGACAGGTGTAGAGAATCGCAGAGCTGTGACAAAATCTACAATTGTGTTTAAGTGCTAACATTGCTTACCGGTAACTTCAGTGTTACATTCAAAAGCTGGGTAATTTGTCCATATAAATTAATCGTAACCTGAGGCTAGAACTACAAATTACTGATCACCAGTCTTGCCATAGATCCTAAACACAGAGCACAGGAACCGTTTAAGGTATTTTGTTTAACATCACTGGAAAGAACCATGCTCACAGGCATGCAAGAACTTGGAGTGTTTTGGGTTGTTGGGGGTTTTTTTTTGGTTTCTGACAATGGGAGAAGACATCAAAGACATAAAAACGACATGATTGTGCATTTTGTGATATAAGTGTGCCATTTCGCATGCACATACTACTTGGATAACTGAAGATTTCCTGTAACAGAGCCAATTAAACAGGTTTAGTGAGTGATTAGGGGCATCAGTTCTGTCGCTACAAACAGAACAAAGTGCCCACGCGGAGAATGCGTCATTGCTATGTCTTCAGGTTAATACTTTCACAATTAGCTTGTTACGTAACATGTGGCTTCAGAAGCCGGCAAAACACCCCTTCTGTACAGGGAGTCATTTCCAGGTCATATTTCTCCGATTGTTTCATCAGATGTTTTGTGAGGCAAAACTATTACCACTAATGGAGGAGGTGATGTTATTACTGATACTCTTATTCCTATTCCTCCGCCTCCTAATATTACGACTACCTACACTATTACTAATATTACCACTACAACCACTATCACTAATATTACCACTACAACCACTATCACTAATAGTACCACTACCATTACTATTACTAATATTACCACTAAAACCACTATCACTAATATTACCACTAAAACCACTATCACTAATATTACCACTACAACCACTATTACTAACATTACCACTACAACCACTATTACTAATATTACCACTACAACCACTATTACTAATATTACCACTACAACCACTATTACTAATATTACCACTACAACCACTATTACTAATAGTACCACTACCATCACTATTACTAATATTACCACTACAACCACTATTACTAATATTACCACTACAACCACTATCACTAATAGTACCACTACCATCACTATTACTAATATTACCTCTAAAACCACTATCACTAATATTACCACTAAAACCACTATCACTAATATTACCACTACAACCACTATTACTAACATTACCACTACAACCACTATTACTAATATTACCACTACAACCACTATTACTAATATTACCACTACAACCACTATTACTAACATTATGACTAGAACCATTATTACTAATATTACCACTAAAACCACTATCACTAATATTACCACTACAACTACTATTACTAATATTACCACTACCATCACTATTACTAATATTACCACTACAACCACTATTGCTAATAATACCACTACCTACACTATTACTAATAGTACCACTACCTACACTTTTACTAATATTGCCACTACAACCACTATAACTAATATTACCACTACAACCACTATTACTAATATTACCACTACCTACACTATTACTAATATTACTACAACCACAAGCCCAGGTGGCCAGTAGTTACGTAATACCTCCGCGAGTGCGGTTTTTACAACCGTGATTTGGCGACTAGGCGTCATTAAGTCTGACGATCTGAGAAAAATATACCGCTTCGTCGCTGTGGAAATAGCACTTGTAGGGATTCGGTGCCGCCTTGTACCCCCAGGCGATATTTGGGTGTTTTAATAAATAGCTAGGGTTTTAGAGATATCGGGGAGAAACATAAGGAAGGCTCCAGGGGATCGCTGTCCGTCCGGACTGGTAATTATATATTTTCTGCTCTGTGTATAACCTTGATGTGATTGATGTGACTTTAAATATTTTAATACTGTATTATACCAATATTATTTAGACGGTGCTGCCGGTCATCTGACGCAGTATACTGTAGGCTCACCGTTCTGATATATATATATATATATATATATATATATATATATATATAGCTTATCCAGTCATCCTAGAGGACCTAGGTAAACTGTAGGTTATTGTCTTTATTGTGATAGGTACCAGTATTAAGTCTGTATTACAAAGTTACTGAATGAGTAGTTAAGGGTTAATTCAAAATTAACCAGTTAGGAATAGAGCTGTAATTCCTTTATTAATTAAGTTCTCTATCACCCGTTAGTGGAAGCGTAATCCTTTATTTTTCTCAGTTATCACCCGTTATTGAACGAGTAGTAAGGGTTAATTAAAAATTAACCAGTCAGGAATAGAGTTGTAATTCCTTTATTAATTAGGTTCTCCTGGAAGCGTTTCTCAATTATCACACGTATGTGTGTGTTAGCGTTTCTCAATTATCACACGTATGGGTGTTGTGTCACGGTGAAGTGATTAGCATATTGTGTAAACTAGACACCTAGAGATTAACTAACTAAGTGATCAGTTCTGGGTTGTTATTATTTGTTGTTGTTAATTAACTACTGCGGCAGTACATTTGTCAGCGTAGGTTAATACAGATTCCAAAGTGTATTGTGTTTTGTTGTGTTTTCTAGTGAACTAAACGTGCTATAATAATATATACTTTATATAAGATCTTATCTCTGATCATACCTAGACGAGCCAGCGGGTATAACTGCCTGTCACAGAGAGATCTAATAGATATACAGTTAGGAGAGATATTTGGACAATCGTGTTTCATTCAGTTACGGGTATTATAGGATCCCCGTGACATACCATTACAACCACTATTACTAAGATTTTCAAAATGTGGGAGGTGGGATTAGGGTGGGAGGAGGGGTAAGAGATGTAGAGCTTAATTCTGCGTAGTAAGCCTCTCTCGCCTTCGAAGTAAGACTTAGATACAATAAAGCCTTAACACTGTATGTGTTGTTTAGGTATTTGTAATAGATTGCGCTGTTCTTGTTATCTTTACGTGACGAATTCTAAGCGTTTCATGCCTGATATATGTAATCTAGGTCACTGGCAAATTTAGTTTTTTTCCATATCGAGGCTCTGAAGACAATATCTGAAGGATCACCAAACAGAGTCCAAAGAATGTTTTGATTTTAAAACAAATAATTCCGTATATTAATTTCAAGTATTTCGTCATCACATCAAAGGACTGCCACTGGTTTACAAACGTTTTCAACCTGCATAAAGCAAAATTAAATGGTTATTGTGCTGACGTGCACTCATAACTCACTGTCGAAATAATGATCATATTAGGTGATATTCGTAAAATGTTGGACAGAGATAGACAGAGAGAGACAGAGGCAGAGATAGAGAGACAGATAGTGACAGCGAGAGACAGACAGACGAACAGATGAAGACAGAGAGATAGAGACACACATAGCGAATCAGAGACAGACCGCTAGAGAGAGAGGCACACACAGACCGGCCGAGAGAGAGAGAGCGAGAGCGAGAGAGAGAGAGAGAGAGAGAGAGAGAGAGAGAGAGAGAGAGAGAGAGAGAGAGAGAGAGAGAGAGAGAGAGAGAGAGAGAGAGAGAGAGAGATCTGTACTAAAATTCGTTAAATGTTAACATGAAATACCTTGACACTGACATATTCTGTTCTGGGGACCATAAAAGAAAGGTTAAACACGACGATATTACGGCTTTAAAACTAATCACTACCATAAACAACCATCCGCACTGGCTGTCTAATAATATAGGTTGCGTGCTAGCAGGAAGTCGTTCCTTCGGGGGGCCTCAGGTGGTTTGACGATTTCGTAATTGATGTGTCGTTGTTCTACAGAACACGATTCACGACCGGGATGGATAATGCTGAACAGTCATTAGAGCAGCAATCATGTCATTTATTCCAAAAAAAAAATAATGAAAAGGGCTCCTTTTTTAGTTAGCTTTTTACTTATTTAAAAAAAAAAATGGAAAGAAGAAATGTTTTTTATTTAACGACGCACTCAGTACGTTTTTTCACTATTTACATTTCTATGGCGTCGGATATATTATGGTTAAGAACTATGCAGATAATAGGTTACAATTGTCGAGTATCATCAAGGGATGTTTTGATGCACAATTCTACATGTAGGATTGTGCATATCACTGCTTTTGTTAAATCAGTTGTGGCGGAACGTAACCCAGTGGTAAAGAGCCCTGCTGATGCGTTGTCGGCCTGAGATCGATCTCCGTCAGTGGGCCCATTAGACTGTGTATCGTTCTAGCCAGTGGACCACAACCGGTATATCAAAGGCCGTGGTATGTGCTATCCTGCCTGTGGGATGGTGCATGTAAACGATTCCTTGCTACTAATGGAAAAATGTAATGGGTTTCCACTTTAAGACTTTATGTCAGAATTACCAACTGTTTGTCATTCAATAGCCGATGATTAATAATTCAATAAATACAGATGGTGTCGTTAAAAAAAAAATACTTCAACTTTGTTACATCAATTTTGGAGCACTGGCTGGCATGAACAATACAGCGTGGATCGAATCAGGCGAGCGATTTACCACTAGAACACACACACACACAACACACACACACACACACACACAACACATACACACAACACACACACAAAACATACAACACATACACACAACACACATACAACACATATATACAACACACACAACACATACATACAACACATACACACAACACACACACAACACATACACACACCATACACAACACATACACACAACACACACACAACACATACAACACATACACACAACACACATACAACACATGCACACAACACACACAACACATACACAACACACATACACACACAACACATACACACAACACACACAACACATACACACAACACACACACAATGCATACAACACATACACACAACACACATACAACACATACATACAACACACATACAACACCTACACAACACATACACACAACACACACAACACACACACACACAACACACACACGCACAAAACACGCACACAATACATACAACACACAACACACACAACACATACACACAACACAACACGCACACAACACATACACACACAACACACACATATACATACACATACATACACACACAACACACACACATACAACACACACACAACACACAACACACGCATACACACACAACACATACACACAACACATACGCACAACACAGACACATACACACACAACACACATAACACATACACAACACACACAAGACAAAACACAACACACACAGACAAACACACACACACACACACACACACACACACATACAACACACACGCCAAAAAGAAAAAATGAGGGAAAAAATAATAATGATTACGGTGGAATATTAAGCCGACTTACTGTTTACGATTTTCCAGTTAGAATCAAAATAGATCTGCTATTGTGTTCAGCCACTAGTAACCAAAACCATGATGATCAGAAATTATTCAACGGGGTTTGTTTTTGGGGGGGGTTTTGGGGGGGGGGGGTTCTTTTTTTTTCTTCTTTTTTTTTTGGGGGGGGGGGGGGGTGGTTGTTGGGTTGTTTTTTATGTTTTTCTTACGAAGTCAACGCGGTAATAGATAACATTAATAACAACATTAATAACATTTCTAATAACAAAAATAGGTATTTTGAAAGGAAAAAACACAAATTATGGTCTTTTTAATGTTCGAATGAAATGTAGGACCATAGCCAGCTGGTATCACTTGCGGCAATGGAGGGCGGGGGGCATTCAGTTTTTAAGGGGCATACTTTATTAAAGCACACGCAATAGCTAAATTCAAACCGATATAACGGGGAGTAAATCGTTTAACATGCTGGACAACACCCTCTCCCCCTTCGCATGCCCGTCTTTAGCTACGGGTGTAAAAAAATGGGTTAATTACTCACAGGGAAACTTTAAACATAATGTCTTAATAAAATTAAAATTATGGAGCCTGGATATATCCTCATTCCAATCCCCACCCCCGTGAAAGGATCCAACGGACACCAATTGTTTTTTGCTCGTGTGTAAGTGTTTTAAAGATAAATATTCATAGGCCCATATTATTGGTTCCTATAATTATATATTACATTATCCCACGCTAATGACATCGTTAGCACTTAAATAAGCCTTCACAATGGACTTCCATGCGTTGTCATGACTGTTGCATTCCTGTGACATCAACCCCGGCAGCTTCAATTCGTATTTAAGTGGCCATCCCGTGTAAGTGGTCCGTACTTTAGCTACAATCCAAACCTTCCTACAAATTAATTGAGATGTCTCTGTGCTCTGTGTGTTTATGTTCTTCACCAAGGCCTATGTCGATCTTTTGGACCAGTTTGAGACCGATAGCTGTTAGCTGAACCCCGGAATCGGATTTAGGGCCTACTGAAACTCGACCGATTAATGAAAAAATATTATTATTTGGAGTCCTGTTTCAGTCAGAATGGCAGGTTTTAGGAGGCTGTTCAGATTATTGATGTACGAAACGCTAAGCTTGTAACAGTATTTTTTTTTTTTAAATCAGTGTTGGTGCGTGGTTCAAGCTGTCTTTATTCCCGGAAGAAAATGCAATTATGTCCAAATCGATGGTGAAACGGCTGTGAAATAAGCTGCGTCCACACTTACACAGGTTAAACTTGTTTAACTATATTGGTTTAGCTAAAACACTTTTTGTTGGAAGAGACGAGCGTTCACACGTGTAACAGCTATTCCGGTTCACACTTACACAGGTTAAACTTGTTTAACTATATTGGTTTAGCTAAAACACTGTTTGTTGGAAGAGACGAGCGTTCACACGTGTAACAGCTATTCCGGTTCACACTTACACAGGTTAAACTTGTTTAACTATATTGGTTTAGCTAAAACACTGTTTGTTGGAAGAGACGAGCGTTCACACGTGTAACAGCTATTCCGGTTCACACTTACACAGGTTAAACTTGTTTAACTATATTGGTTTAGCTAAAACACTGTTGTTGGAAGAGACGAGCGTTCACACGTGTAACAGCTATTCCGGTTCACACTTACACAGGTTAAACGTGTTTAACTATATTGGTTTAGCTAAAACACTGTTTGTTGGAAGAGACGAGCGTTCACACGTGTAACAGCTATTCCGGTTCACACTTACACAGGTTAAACTTGTTTAACTATATTGGTTAAGCTAAAACACTTTTTGTTGGAAGAGACGAGCGTTCACACGTGTAACAGCTATTCCGGTTCACACTTACACAGGTTAAACTTGTTTAACTATATTGGTTTAGCTAAAACACTGTTTGTTGGAAGAGACGAGCGTTCACACGTGTAACAGCTATTCCGGTATAAGGCGCAAGTGTAGTCGTCCGCACTTGCACAAGGTATCAAAACAACAATGGACTACGAGTATGTTAGTTTGTTTTGTTTAACGACACCACTAGAGCACATTGATATATTAATCAACGGCTATTGGATGTCAAATATTAGGTAATTCTGACTCGTAGTCAATAGAGGAAACCCGCTACATTTGTTTAATGCAGCAAGGGATTTTTTATATGCATTTTTCCACAGACAGGAAAGCACATACCACGGCCTTTGATCAGTTGTGGTGGACTGGTTGGAACGAGAAAAAAACCCAATTAGTTGAACGAATCCACTGAGGTGGTTCGATCCTGCGACGCAAGCACCTGAAGCGAGCGCTCAACCGACTGAGCTAAATGCCGCCCTCCGTTGCTAACGCTTTTACTGCTTATCCTGACTGTGACATCACTAGCATTTCCGCCTTATACCAGCTCTAAGTTCTGCCAGCGAACGTTTCGCTAACGTTCGCGAATTATTTGATTGGTTCCCGACGTGGCCATTTGGTTTAACGTGACGCGCCTAAACCAGTCTAGCGGATGTTAGCAACAAGCGGTTGACTGAACTTACCCCAAGTTTAACTAAAACAGTTTGCGTTTACACTTACATTTAAACTGTTTCAGTTTCCAGCCAGTGCGCCACGACTGGTATATCAAAGGCCGTGTTATGTGCTATCCTGTCTGTAGGGTGGACCATATAAAAGATCCTTTGCTACTAATGGAAAAAAGGTAGTGGGTTTCCTCTCGAAGACCATATGTCAAAATTACCAACTGTTTTACATACAATAGCCGATGATTAAAAATAAATGTGTATTCTAGTGTTGTCGTTAAACAAAACAAACTTTTTAACTGTTTTAGTGATACCAGTTTAACTAAACCACATACCGATGTGTTTTTGCTATAGCAAAAAGATCGCGTTCACGCTTACATTTTAAACTGGTTAAGTTATACCAGTTTAGTTAAATTAGTTTAATAAAAGTGTAAGTGTGAAAGCAGTTATAGAGTGTTTGGAATAGATAGGCAACAAAAGAAACGTCTCGAGAGACAGAGACAGAGTTAGACCAAAAGACTGATAGATTAGACGTTCTGTCAACAAGAATAATAAAGTTGTCTAAATAAATTGAGCACTAGATTAACAAAACAAAACCATCAATAAAAATGTAATTAAATGTACTTTTTTCATTCCTTTTATTTAGTTAAGTATACCACTTAATGGGCTACTGTTTTCCGCTTAGCAGCAAGGGATCTTTTATATGCATCATCCCACAGACAGGATAGTACATACCACGGCCTTTAATATACCAGTCGTGGTGCACTGGCTGGAACGAGAAATAGCCAAATGGGGATCGATCCCAGACCGACCGCGCATCAAGCGAGCGTCCCGCCCCGTACTTTGAGGATGCTGGCCTGATAAATAAGTGAAGGTACTATACGTCAATCGGTGTTTTTGTTTATTTACTTTATTTTTATTTATTTATTATTTATTACTATTGGGGATGGATTGTTTTGTTCTTTGATGTGTTTCTTTGGGGGTTATTGTTGTTGTTGTTGTTTTTAGTGGTTATTTGTGTTTTGTTTTTGTTTTGTTTTGTTTTGTTTTCGTTTAGTTTGTTTTTTGTTTGTTTGTTTGTTTGTTTGTTTGTTTTCTGTTTTGTGGTGGTTTCTTGTTTTTGTTTTGTTTTGTTTGGGGTTTTTTTTTTAGGTGAGGGGGTCTTTTTTGTTTTGGGGTTTGGTTTTCTTGGGGGTGTTTTTGTTTTGTTTTTGTTGTTGTTTGGGGTGTTTGTTATTGTGGTAGAAATATATACTGTAATTTATGACTTGGGTTCAGTGCCAGTTCAATCGAGTGTGTTTTACCCGTGTTCTCTGTTAACGACTGCGTTACCTGGCGTGTTAATTACTGGAACAAATAAAATCAATACCTGACTCCTAAATGAAAGTCAACCACATGAGAGGTAGAGACCGCAGTTCTGCGTACTAGAAGTAATTACCAAGCCTCATGACAGTTATTATCTCCTCTGCTATCACTAAGCTTAAGAATGTACTTCTTATTCCAAATAATTAGCCTTCAAACGTGGATCTGTGCACAACCAACGAGCGAACTCTTTGTCTAATATTGTTTATTTTAGACAGTATCACTTAAAGGGACATACCATAGTTTTTAAACACCAAGTCATATTTGTTTACTATTAGAGCCGTTTTTGATGACTGAAATCATACTTTACTTAGATATATTGTTTATATTATCCATTTCCGTACATTCGAAGTGTTTTTGGTCATCCTGGTGTTTTTAATATCACAAAATGCATTTCTCTCTTTTTTGTTTAAACGCACGTGCGTCTGAGAAGTAACAGTTATGGAGTCGAGTTTTAGTCTATTTTTACAGGGTATTTCACCATTTCAAAGTCAGAGACTCATATTTCGCTGAGTTGTAAATGTATCTAAATGTGTTACAGGTTTGTAGATTAACTAAACTTAGTGTCCATTTTCATGAGCTGAAAGTAGGGACTGTCCCTTTAAAGCGACATACCCTAGTTTTTAAACACTGCGGCGTATTTTTCACTATTGGAGTAGTTTAGATATTTGAAATCAGACATCACTTAGGTTTTATTGTTTAGATTGTTCATTTCCATACAACCGAAGTGTTTCTGGTCATCTTGGTGTTTCTAATACTACGAAATTATTTTTTTCATATTTTAAAAAAGCCTGCAAGTACATCTGAGAAGTAAAGGTTATGGAAGAAGGAAATGGTTTATTTAACGACGGACTCAACACATTTTGTTTACGGTTATATGGCGTTGGACATATGGTTAAGGACAACACAGATATTGAGTGAGGAAACCCGCTGTCGCCACTTCATGAGCTACACTTTTCGATTAGCTGCAAGGGATATTTTATATTAACCATCCCATAGACAGGATAGCACATACCACGGTCTTTGTTACACCAGTCGTGGTGCACTGGCTGGAACGAGAAATAAAAGGTTATGGAGTTAATCTACGTTTTAAGGGTATTTCCCCATTTCAACGTCACAGACTCTTATTTCACTCAGTTGTAACTTTATACATGAGTGTTACAGGTTTGTAGATTAACCAAAATTAGTGTTTTATTTTCCTGGGCCCCGTTGCACGAAGCTATCTTAGCACTACTATCGCCGTAAATACCTACCATGGCGATCGTAATTTTTTGTCTACGATCGCCAGCCCGTTCCACGACGCGGCGTAGCATTACTATCGTAAATTATTGTGAAAATTTACAATAGGTACGAGGCAGTTGTAAGCCACTGACGTAGATGTCAAATGGCGGTTAGATGATGATTTTATCATTTTCTAAGAAGGATACTAACTTATTGTGTAAAAATAGATCTAATACATACCAAATACCTTTTATGAAACTCGGCGTTCCCTGAAAAACATTCTTGGCCATACGACCTTAACACGAAAATACGGGAGATAACTCTCATGTCTTATACATTCGGCAATTTTCGCTTACTACATAAACTGACAAACTTACTTAATGGATGTCCGATAGCAATGATGGATGGATGGATGGATGTTTAACGACACCCCAGCACGAAACACAAATCGGCCATTGGGTGTCAGGCAATGGTACGATAGCAATAAATACATTCAAGATGTTCCGAAAAGTCTGTAACCAATTTATTATTTAACTAATTCGCACTTCTTTGCAAATAATATATTAATTTTTAAAGGAGCACTTACGACTACCGTAAGGTTGCTTTGTGGAACGGCTGTAAAGTTTACGGTGCCAGTTGTAAAATGCATCTTAAGTCACTACAATTAATCTTAGCTACAATTCTTTCGAGGAACGGGGCCCTGGGTTGAAACAAGGGTATGCAACTTTATTGCAGTGTGGTTTTACAGTATCCTAGGAAGAATTATTTTGTGTACGTGTTTGCACGCTGTGTGAGTACGCGTGTGCATCACTGCCTGCGATGTATACCAGCATCGTATGGTGTTATGCGTGCTTGCTACCTTATTAATTTTAATGTGTGGAAAAGGTTACGTTTAAATTATGCATGTGATGTTGGTGGGTGCAAATTATTTAATCTGATCTAGAAAGCGATGGGTATTTAATACAATTACGACCACCACTCCTACACCCACCCCCACCCCGTCCCCCATTATTAGAAAATACAAATCAAACGATGTCTCTCTATTTAACTAAGAGTACTTATTTGATGCACTTTACGTTTTTCCCTGTATGTTCTGTTTTTTTCTGGCACAGCATGTTTCAGTTATGTGAAGCAATCATGTCTTTCTATTGCGACCTTTTGTTGGGCGCAATTTCATTATCACTGACACTTTTTGCAGTAAGAAAACACAAAGATTCAAAGCGAGACACTGGGTCATTCAATTAACAAGTTATTATATCAGTTTCCTGCTTTTTAACCATTACGATATTAATACAGCTCCATACACAAGTTAAAAAATAAGTAGAATAAATGGATGGAACAGTTACAGCGACTTAACTGCATGAAATGCATTTGGGCCAATACACTCGTGATAATCATTTAAGCACAGTTGATATCTCGTGATAAGATCTTCATTTGAGCATCTGTTAACTTAAACCGGCCTCGGTGGCGTCGTGGCAGGCCATCGGTCTACAGGCTGGTAGGTACTGGGTTCGGATCCCAGTCGAGGCATGGGATTTTTAATCCAGATACCGACTCCAAACCCTGAGTGAGTGCTCCGCAAGGCTCAGTGGGTAGGTGTAAACCACTTGCACCGACCAGTGATCCATAACTGGTTCAACAAAGGCCATGGTTTGTGCTATCTTGTTTGTGGGAAGCGCAAATGAAAGATCCCTTGCTGCCTGTCGTAAAAGAGTAGCCTATGTGGCGACAGCGGGTTTCCTCTAAAAATAAATCTGTGGTCGTTAACCATGTCTGACGCCATATAACCGTAAATAAAATGTGTTGAGTGCGTCGTTAAATAAAACACTTCTTTCTTTCTTTCTTTCTGTTAACTTAAAGCCCAATAGCCGAAGTATTTTTCGTGCTGGGGCGTCGTTAAACATTCATTCATTCATTCATTCATTCTGTTAACTTAAAGAGTACCACCATCTTTAAGGATGTATACCACCTTTAATTATTCCATGCAGTTCAATACAATTTCTGTTTAAAAATATATCCATTGAAAAATACATCAATATCGAGAGGAAAAAGGAAATCTTTTATATAACGACGCATTGAACACATTTTATTTACGGTTATATGGCGTCAGACATATGGTTAAAGAGACATTCCTGAGTTTGCTACAATTTTTTAAAGATGTTAGTGACTAATAAAATGTTTGTACGATTAAACTTACATATTAAATATATTTTCATGTTCAGAATATTAGTGGCCGTATATTAAACGTGCTTCTGATCGTTCTAATATTTGTATTAGGTTAATTTTAATTTTATTTCATAAAACAAATTTGTTTTGTACATACAAAATTATTTGAAGACAAAATCCTGTTTGGGCTTCTTATAAATATTAAGATGACCAGAAACACATTGAATATACAGACACTGATATTCTAAACAAGAAAATATATTTAATATGTAAGTTTAATCGTAGAAACATTTTATTAGTCGGAAACATCTTACAATGCAGCAAACTCGGGAATGTCCCATTAAGGAGCATACAGATACTAAAAGAGGAAATCCGCTGTCGCCACATCATGGGCTACTCTTTTCTATTAGCAGCAAGGGATCTTTTATATGCACCATCCCAGACAGGGTAGTACATACCTTTGATATACCAGTCGTGGTGCACTGGCTGGAACGAGAAATAGCCCAATGAGCCCATCGACGGGGATTGATCCCATACCGACCGCGCATCGAGCGAGCGCTTTATCACTGGACAACGTCCCTCCCCCAATATCGAGAGACTTATGTGACTGCCAGTTTTAGGGAGTATTCTCCCTTGATAAGTATTTTGCATCGGACACAAGGCTGGTAGGTACAGGGTTCGTTGCCCGGTACTGGCTGCCACCCTACCGAGTTTTAACGATTCATTGGGTAGGTGTAAGACCACTACACTCTTTCTCTCTCATTAACGACTAACAATCTTACCACAGACAGTCCAGATAGCTGAGGCATGCGCCCAGGACAGTGTGTTTGAACCGTAATTGGATATAAGCACGAAAATAAGTTAAAATGAAATGAAAATCGATATAGGTCGACCATGAAGGTGTTTAGTTATCCACCCTCATGCCAGACCACAGCCTTATGTTGCTCAATCTGATTAAAATTACAAATTCAAAAAATATCGGGCGAGACTATTTATGCAATAGACGAACTTGTTGGTCCATTTCAGCATTTAAAAACGGGGAAAAGTGTAGTAATAAACTCTGGATTGTATACTAGTATAAACAGATTTTATGTCAATACCATCACGGGGTTGTTGTTTTTTTCGTCTTGAAACGAATTTTATATAAAATTTTAATTTCAAATTAGTTTCCGGCATACTTCGTAATTCCTCCGCAAGGCTCAATGGGTAGTTGTAAACCAATTGTTCAACTGGTTCAACAAAGGCCATGGTTTGTGCTATCCTGTCTGTGGGAAGTGCAAATAAAAGACCCCTTGCTGCTAATCGGAAGAGTAGCCCATGTAGTGGCGACAGCGGGTTTCCTCTCAAAATCTGTGTGGTCCTTAACCATATGTCTGACGCCATATAACCGTAAATAAAATGTGTTGAGTGCGTCGTTAAATAAAACATTTCTTTCTTTCTTTTTACTTCGTAATTCACCCGAATAATTTCGTATACCCTCGGCATAATCCCGAATGTTTTCGAATTCATTTCAAATCACTGGCATGATTTTGAAAGTGATGTTTTGATTGGTCGAATGAAAGGTCAACTGGACATGAGTTACAACAGAACAGAACAGAACAGAACAGAACAGAACTTTATTTACTCTCAGGCCGTAAACCACGAGGTACATAATACAATTATACATATATTTTGACAAGATGGCAAACATATAAGTATTTCACATAAATAAATAAACAAATATATATATATATATATATATATATATATATATATATATATATATATATATATATATACATATATACATACATGTTTCATGCACGTAAGCGGGATCGACCGCGTAGACTGTAGGCCCCATGCATATGGTTGAGTTAAAAAAAACTTCCTTTTTATGGAAACTTCGATAGCTCAGAGCGTACCGTGGTTAGTCTTGCAATTTGCGGGCGATTCGGTGTCACAGGTTCGAGTCCCAGCAACGGCATGGGACAATTTGTGAGACCAGAATGTATTTAATTATCCCCTGCGCCAGTGCGTTAATATCTATGTATGTAACAGTCAACCTCGACATACATACAATATATAGTTATTGATACATCAATACATACTTGTCAGTGCCAGGTCTGCCCACTGTTTCATGCACGTAAGTGGGATCGACCGCGTAGATTGTAGGCCCCATGCATATGGTTGAGTTAAAGAACTTCCTTTTTATGGAAGCTTCGATAGCTCAGAGCGTATCGTGGTTAGTCTTGCAATTTGCGGGCGATTCGGTGACACAGCAATGGCATGGGACAATTTGTGAGCCAGAAAGGATTTAATTACCCCCTGCGCCAGTGCGTTAATATCTGTGTATGTAACAGTCAACCTCGACATACATACAATATATAGATATTCATACTTCAATACATACATACATACATACATACATACATACATACATACATACATACATACATACATACATACATACATAATAAAATACATACATACATACATAAAATACATATCCATATAGGTCTTTTATTCGGGGGACTTAAAAGTATTCATAATAAATTTACAGAAAATTGACAATTTACGAAGGACACCGGTTTTGTTGCTTTTGAAGATGTTATAAAAGTTATATGTATTAGGTTTTGATTGACAGTATTGTGGTAAATAAATAGTTCTGGATTCTTTAAAAAAAAAAAAAAAAGGCATTTCAGTATATAGTGGAACTCGTCTCCGATGTCGTTACTGTTGCAGAGGGGACATATTCTATCATGTAGTGGTATTCGTGTCCATCTACCTGTTTCAATGGGGAGATTATGGTTTGAGAGTCTAAAACGTAATAATGGACACCAATGTTTTTTTCTCAAGGGATGTTAAATATGTCTCAAATGTAGCACAATCTTTTTAACAGTTTGTAATTTGAAGCTTTTCCGGAATTATCGATATGACTGTACCATGTTTGTAGGAATTGATCTGTAAGTCTTAAAGAAATAAATTCTTTCAAAAGTGTAGCACTTGAAATTCTATTACACTGTGACATCCATATACATGTATATGTACAACCAATGTTATCCAATGTTGAGTTTACAAAGTCTATCTATTTATGTTTGTAAATATTATTATTGTAGTCGTTCAACAACAGTCTTTAAACAAATAATGATAACTTGGACTACTTCCCTGTAATTAGTAAGAATCAGTTATAGTTACCGGGAAACGTCCAAGTTCTCCATACAACATGTACAACAGTGTAGAATTCCTCACTGGTAACAGTAGTTTTAAAAATGTATTATACAGTTATACGTATAAAAGGACTGGTATAACCATGCAATCAAATAATTTAAGCTGACAGTGAATAGATATATTACGGCGTTTTCCTTGTTTGAGAACGAAGTACATAGCTTTATGTGCTTGTTCGTACAAAATTTGTTTTGCATTAATAAATTTATTTAATTTATAGAATACAACACCAAAGTATTTATAAGTATCTACTTTATCGAGTCTAGACTTTCCGAAATAAAACATTTGTTGTAGTCCTTCTTGTTGCCACTAAAAGTTTAAACTTTTGTCTTTTTACAATTGACAGTTTCCATTCTGTACAATATGAATTAATAGTATTTAGTAATGTCTGCATATCTTCAAAATTATCTGAGAAAAGCGCTGTGTCGTCTGCATAGAGCAAGACAAAAAGAACAATAGTGTTAATCAGGGTGGCATCAGTGAATAACCCATCTATTTGGATGCCATTGCATTCATTCTTTCTAAAAGTTTCTTCAATTTCGTTAAGGAACAAGGAGAACAGCAAGGGTGATAGATTTGCACCTTGCCTAACACCCACACAACAAGGAAAATAATTTGTCCGTGCGATATGAGCAGAAACACAAGATTTACATGCTATATATGACATTTACCATTTATATCGTTTTGTATAAGTTTACCCCAGAGTCCAATTCGCCATATTGAATCAAATGCTTTGCTAAAATCTATAAATGTACAAAATAGTTTTTTCTTTCGTGCTTTTAATAATTTGATAAGTCCATAAAGAGTAAAAATATGATCGTTCGTAGAATATTCCTTTCTAAATCCAGCTTGAATTTCTGAAAGTAAATCATTCGATTCGAGATATAATTTCAGCCTATTATTCAAAACAGCGGTAAAACGTTTCCCAAGACAGCTGAGTAATGTAATGGGTCTATAGTTTTCGGGAGCCTTCCTATCGCCGCTTTCATAAATGGGTTTAATTATACAAATCAACCAGGAATCTGAGAAAATACCGTTTATCAAATACTAAATTAAAGAGTTTGACATATACAGAACTCATGCAATCTATTGTCGGGGTGCTGTTAGATCCACAGGTAATAGTAATTAACCAGTGGAGCTAATTTTAATTAGATTGCATGTTGCTGTTATATAAGTGGGAGTGGATATAACGAGTAACTTCAAACGAGTGGGCTATTTAAATACAACAGATGACAGCCTGGTTGTAATCATCAAAGAAAGATTGCAAAAGGAATATAAGAAATTTGTATTATTATTTTATGAGGAACTATTTTATAAAGCAGATTACAACACGTAACGACTCGTTTAATTGGTGGTGTGGTGCCTTAATCGTGTCGATGCTATGGACTGGTGGATCATCTCTATTTGATTTACCTCATAACTCTGAACATATATTTAAAACTATCTTTTACATAACTTAATTTTGACATTATGAAGGCAGCACTGTGGACCAGTGCTGATCTATGGGCCGGAGGTTGGAAAGAATATGATACGTTCTGGGGGTTCTACTTAAAATATTACGGCCGAATTTACAAAGCCTGTTTATGTCTTACTCGCGTGTAACTACATACATTTATACAATGCTTAAATATCTGTTTATGTCTTACTCGCGTGTAACTACATACATTTACAATGCTTAAATATCTGTTTATGTCTTACTCGCGTGTAACTACATACGTTTACAATGCTTAAATATCTGTTTATGTCTTACTCGCGTGTAACTACATACGTTTACAATGCTTAAATATCTGTTTATGTCTTACTCGCGTGTAACTACATATATTTACAATGCTTCAACATCTGCGTTTAAGAAAAAAAACAGGCTTCGTAATTCGGCCTTTAAAGTCTTGGAATATCTGATACGAGTCAATGCTATTTCGTGTTAAGTTTCAAGTCTGTCACGAACAGTTAAGACGAATGTGTTATGTCTTGTTAGGGGTCCCTTGATTGGTCGAATGAAAGTGTATCGGTACATGCGATCTGCCATTTGCTTTGGTTACGGCTGTTGGAGACGTGACGTCAGAACCGCTTGTAAGATCTGTTTTTAAACGCACTGTGACACAATAGCCGATGCTGGGGTGTCGTTAAAGGGACATTCCTGAGTTTACTACATTGTAAGACGTTTCCGAGGAATAAAATATTTCTACGATACAATTTACATATTAAATATATTTTTTTGTTTAGAATATCATCGTCTGTATACATAATGTGTTTCTGGTCGTCTTAATATTTGTAAGAAGTCCAAACTGGATTTTAGGAAATAAAATGAAATTTACGCTAGTACAAATATTAGAACGATCAAAAACACGTTTAATATACAGCCACTAATATGTTATGTAGGAAAATATATTTGATATGTAATTAAAATCGTTAAAAAGTCTCTGTTAGTCGATAACATCTTAAAAATTGCAGCAAACTCAGGAATGTCCCTTTAAACATTCATTCATTCATTAAACACACTGTGATACAATGGTCCTTAAAGTCATTACTTGTGCTAGTCTCAGATTGTCAACTGCTACAACGAAGTTGACCAACTTGATTATTGTGTTGTAATTTCCGACTTAGACGAGTACGCTCAGATTAACAACTTATGGGTTTACACGGCAAGAATCGAGTTGTAAGAGCGCTCGGATGAGCAACTGGACAGTCGTAGAAGTCGAGAGATCAGCGAGTTGGCCAACTCAGTAGTTACAGTTGGTAGTCTTAGACTAGCATAAGTTGCTGCTAGAGTTGACAGTTCGAAAATAATTATTTGCAGAAAACTAACGTACTTTAATGTTGTTTAATACGTAATTACCCAACTATTCAAATAATAATTTTTTTTAAATGTTTAATATTATTTTCTTAATTATTCTAATAATTATTGTTTGAATTATTTGATGAACATTAATGTTTAAATATTAAATCAGAACTGTAAGTTTTAGCACATTATTTTTTAAATTATTAATACATGTTAATATTATATTAAATAATATTTTGTTTAATAATCCTGTTAAATGAATATCTATGTGAACATCTGTAAATGAAATACTTATAAGTGTCTTAATTCCGTACCATGTAGATACTAAGTACATTTATCATTTAATACATTTTATTTATGACCAACATATTTCACATTGAAATTATTCAGCGCTCATTTCTCCTCAGAAAAGCTCTTTTAAAAACAGCCCATATATCTCGTTCCAGCCAGTGCACCACGACTGATATATCAAATGTCGTGGTATGTACTACCCTGTTTGAGGGATGGTGCATATAAAAGATCCTTTGCTACTAATCGAAAAGAGTAGCCCATGAAGTGTCGAGAGAGGGTTTCCTCTCTCAATATCTGCGTGGTCTGTAACCATATGTCTGACGCCATATAAACGTAAATAAAATGTGCTGAATGCGTCGTTAAATGAAACGTTTGTTTTTCTTTCTTTTAAAAACAATTTGCAATCGCTTATTTCTGGTAGAAGCGCTGGGTTTTGGGTGTGAAGCTATTTCGACTACAAATAATATTATTTCGTTCCCGATTGACACCGATTATTCGATATGTCACTGACGATCATCTCAAATTATATGTTTTAGCGATTACGTGCTTAATGTGCGTACTGCATTTCTCCAGACACATTTAGCAAAACAACAAGGAAAGATTCGGTTTGACAGTTAACTGTTACGTCCTGTTGATACTAAATAATCTGTGAGTTCCTATACCCCCAAAAATAAATTACCTGTCTTAATTTGGTAATAGTTATAATACCGAGATGCTTGGTTCCCATAAAGTATGTAACACGCCACATATCATAGCAGACCAGTGCCCCGTTTTACGAAGCGGTCTTAGCGCTAAGAGAATAACTACCTTACGCACTTAAGATGATCTTAACGCTAAGAGCGCTTTCTTAAACAGGTCCCTGGGCTTATGCTTATAAAATTTTAGTCTAGATTCTAATCTATAATGACGTCACATGCATGCAATTTCTATAGTGTTGGTTTGACGTTAAAGTTTCAGACTATTAGTCATGAGTCTAGACTCTAATCGTTTTATCAGCACGGGGCCAGACGGATTATTGTGCTCCCGTACAATGGTATCAGTGTATAGCTCGTTTAACGTCCGCGATTCGGCGTGGGTTTTAGATACTTTTCTCTAGACTGGTGTTTGCGCCTACTATAATTTTAATAGTAACATGATACGATATGATAGAAACCAGTCTAATATGAACAACAGAGACTGATTCTATGTAATTCCTTACAGCTTTTTCAACCAATAGATTTATAATTACTGTTATTTGGTAGAAGCACATTAAGCGATGCCAGTAATAAAGAAATATTTACTTATATTCACATATATATTTTAAAAACCTCATCGTTTTGATTAATAAAGTATTATTTAAATTACCATAAGAATTATTTGTAAATGTGATAGCGAATTTAACTGCACGTGATGTACTATTTGTGTAATCTTTTGTATCATATTTTTTGTTCTTTCCTTTGCATTCTTTTGTATATAATACATTTCCATACACTGGTTATCCTTGAATGTATACATGTAGTTTATATTTACAGCTATGTAATATAGGTCGCCAAGTATATTGTATGACTATAGAAGAGGGCTTCGTAAGTTGTCAAACTTGTGCCCAATTCTTTTGTTCTTTGTACAATAAAATATGTTTGCAATCAAACCACTCTAAATTGTTCGCGATCGCTCGTCTTCCTAAACACTTGATTGGTGTCATCACAGTTTTCTTTTATTCAAGAGTCGTCTTGTCTGGATTGTGTACAGTTACAGCCTTGACCAAGATAACGGTGATTTGTTGTTCTGATTTGATTAGTGTTTCCGCGACCTGCGGTTCATTGACACAATATGGTAATTGGGTATAATAGAGGCATACTCTTGCTATCCAGCTAGGTGGAGATAATTAGCATTGTTTGTTGAGTTGGTAGCCAGAACAATGTCGCCACACCAAGATAATCAATGAAGAAACTTTATTGAAAACATACACATATATTTCCTGAGAATCCTGCTTCCTGTTAAAAAAAGGTACACCGATATTTATGTTATATGGAGAACTAGGACGTATACCGATTAAACTATAATACTGTCGGAAATAGAATAAAAAATATTTTTGTCGATTATTTCTTACATATTAAACAGACAAGTAAATATTTTGTAAATATCTATTTAATGATAGTCTACCTAATTTAGCATTTACTTGTTTTTGCTCTCATTGATGTACAAGGTGGTTATTACTCTTGAAATTAAAAGAAAAATGTCAGTAAACAGGTGATTTGTGCACTTTATTGGAACAGACTATAACACATTTTAGTCAACGTGTCAATTTCATTGCTGTTACAATATGTGAGGGACTGTTTTTGATGATGGTTTACCCCTCTCCCTCTCCAAAACAAAATATTTGTAGACATTTATAAGTAACTTCTGAGCAAGACTGCCGAGAACCATTCTGAGATTGTGATAGATTATACCAGTATTAAAGGTACTATCTCAAAGTTGCATAATGACAGCTAATGCAAATCATGTTTTTATTAAATTTTGCTTTTAACATTTAAAGACTACACCTTTAGCTGTATGCCCGTAAATGATTATAGGAAATAATTTAACTAGTAGAAATACATTTTTATTGGAAAATCTTTATCATAAACAGATGCTCACATATAACTTGTGATACAGCACCTTTAAGTGGTTGCGAGATTGTGTAAATTTCTAATGTACTTATATTGAATTTATATTCACTAAATATGCTGGTCATAATTAATAATGTATGCTGTAATTCAAAATAATCAGTTAACTTGCAGTTTTAAATTAAAAGTTTGTTTGCGGGTAAATGAAACTGACACAATGTCATATCATCAAAATGTGTTATAGTCTGTTCCAATAAAGGTCACAACTGTCCTGTTCACCGACATCTTTATTTTAATTTCAAGAGTAAACACCACCTTGTACATCAATGAGAGCCCAAACAAGTAAATGCTAAATTAGGTAGAGTATCATTAAATAGGTATTTACAAAATATTTACTTGTCGGTTTAATATGAAAGAAATAATTGACAAAAATCAATTTTATTCTATTTCCGACACTACTTTAATTATTCAACAAAGAATGGTAAATTTCTGGGCCACAATTGTATCAGGAAAACAAACAAAACTATCCTTTCTATTGCATGCATTTATGTTACAGGACTCGTCCGTAAATGGACACAACTACACTTGGATTCAACATATCAAACAATTATTTAACAATCTAGGTATGACTGATATATGGTTGTCTCGAAGATTTTCAAAAAAAAAAAACTTCTTGAATATATCAAATTGAGGCAGCATGGCCAGTACCTTCAAACATGGAACAATAACATTGCATAATCGTCTAAAGGAAAAAAAGCATACATTTTTTTTAATTCGGATAATTAAAAAAAAAATACCTCCCCATGATGCCTGAAAAACTATGGGCCATTATTCTTAAATTCAGAGCATCAAATCATTATCTCCCGATTGAAATAGGACGATGGAATAATACACCAGTAGAAAATAGGTTATTCACACTTTGTGATTCTAACGATATTGGTGATGAATATAATTATTTATTCACTTGTGCCTTCTTTACTCAGTCTCGAAAAGCACTCCTAAAACAATATTATTATGTGAACCTCAGAACCCTAAACTTTAAAGAATTAATGAATAGTGATAAAATAGGTGTCCTAAGAAAAGTCAGTAAATTAATTAAAGAAATTAATGATAAATTTAAAAGACCATAGCTATTTGTTTCAATATATACCACATCACTCGAGATAAATATGCTTTATTATTATAGCACATATATCCCTATTTTAATAAATCGAAATATACTAGTACATGTATAACAAATTATATAATGAACTTTGATTATTCTACTATACCTAATATTATTGGCTTATTGTATATATGTATTTTTGTTATGCCCACTCGTTATATTTTTGTATACATGTATTTATATAATTTAACTATTCATATACTATATTATTTACTATTTAATGTTCACCTGTAAACCCTGTCCTGTCTTGTCACTTATTATATTATGTAATTATTGATGTTTCCCCATATGCCGTTGCCTAACGGCCTGGGTGTAATAAAGTTCTGTTCTGTTCTGTTCTGTCCCCTTGTCTTTGATTTAATATTGTAATAATTTTCGCATTGTGTCTTCCCAGAAGAAAGAACAGAACTTTATTCATTCAGAACACCAAACGGTGTTTCATTGGGGTGTTTACAAACATACATATACAATACGAAAACTAAGGATTTGAGTAATTGAATAAGACTTTATTGAATCAAAATCAGTTTATTCCAGTTGGGGATACAGTTAAAGTTTGTTTTCTTTAGCGATCCACTAGAGCGCATTGATTTATTAATCATCGACTATTGGATGTCAGATATTTGGTAATTTTGACATATAGTCTCAGAGAGGAAATCTGCTACATTTGTTTCCATTATTAGCAGTGGGTCTTTTATATGCACCATCCCACAGACAGGATAGCACATACCATGGCTTTTAATATACCACTCTAAGTGCACTTGCTGGAACGAGAACTGGCCCAATTAGCCACCGATGGGAATAGATCACCGACCGACCGCGCATCGGGCGAGCGCTTTACCACTGAGTTACGTCCCGCCCCTTGCTGAAGCTCGTGACAATTATGGAAGCTCGTTTAATATATATATTTTTAATATCCTATAAATAAGCCCTTGTGTTCTGTTCTTACAGTTCCGACCAGTGCACTACAACTATATAAAAGGCCTTGGTATGTGCTATTCTGTCTGTCGGATGGTGCATATAAAAGATCCCTGGCTACTAATGGACTATATGTCAAAGTTACCAAATGTTTGACATCCAATAGTGTTGTAGTGGTGTCAACAAAGTTTCAAATCTTACACCTGATCCCTTTGTTTAGTTCTGTCATAAAAATAAATCGACAAGGATGACGATAAAAGTTCTTAGGTCAGCATTCATCGGAGGTCCAACTCTTGTTCCAAGGGAATATTTTTCTTTTAAAAAAAAAAATTTTTTAATTCGGGGGAGCATGACCCGAACGCACTATAAACTCACTCGCCGCAATCAAGACCCCTATTCACACACACACACACGCACGAACGCACGCGCGCACACAGTATCTTACGTACGCTCCTGTTCTTAATTAAGACATTTGTAAACTACGTCAGGATTTCCAAAATTTGACGTGCATGCATATATTTGCACGTCATAATGGAGAACAAATGGGGCGAAATAGACCAACTGATATTCTTTAGTAAGAGCATTATTTCTTTTTCTTGTTTTAATATAAATGACACGCAACCTTCTTCCCCATTGGATAAAGTTTGCGCTAAAACGGAAGATAAATATAATCTGTCACGGATGACAAATGAAAGTATCACGTCCGGTGTAATGACTGTGTCGCCCAGGGAGACCACTTACGTTGTTTGTGAATTTTCAACTGAGATTTATGTGGACTTACGTTGTTTTTAATATTCATCTGTGATTTATGAGGACTTACGTTGTTTGTGACTATTCAACTGTGATTTATAAAGATTTACGTTGTTTGTGAATATTCAACTGTGATTTATAAAGACTTACGTTGAGATTTATAAAGACTTACGTTATTGGTGAATATCCAACTGAGATTTATAAAGATTTACGTTATTTGTGAATATTGAACTGCGATTTATAAAGACTTACGTTGAGATTTATGAAGACTTACGTTATAATACATCTGCAACTGAGATTTATGAATACTTACGTTATTTGTGAATATTCAACTGAGATTTATTAATACTTACGTTATTTGTGATTCTCCAACTGAGATTTATTAATACCAGCTTCTGGACTCATCCTTACCACGTACCTGTGTTTCAAAAATAAAGAAACATAAAGGAGTTTAACAGGTTCAGTGAAATTAAAAATAGGGTTATAATTGTAAATAGGACTAATTTTAAGTATTTTAATCTTTCAAAAATATTCATCACACAAAATCAGTTTTTTGTTTTCTTTTGTTTTTTAATTACCCACATTGGTCGTCCTTCAATTTGTCTCATGTGCATAAATATCGAGCCTCATTACAGGGCAACATGTGGTGTTTTCAGTATTGTCTTATTTTCGTGCGTTACTCTTCTGTTTTTGAAATCAATATAGTTTTATTTTACAATGTAACCAAACATTTGGCGTATGACGTCATGTCGCCAGTAACGACAGACATGTCTGTCGCTAACTGCTAGTAAACATTTTGGTTCCGTTAAATTGGAAGAATAGTCATAGTCTGTGTTATTTTGATTCTTTTTAGAAAACATAATTATCAAAACACAATCGTGAACGCTAAAACGTCGTTCCAAAACCATAATTTAAGGTGGGAAAAGGATATACAACGTAAGTGTTCATTAAATGATTATTATAATCCAGTAAAGGAGCGAAAATTTAAACAATATTCTAGTACCAACAAAAACAAACCGTCATATCTAATTTCAGTCAAAACTGGTTTAACAACTTTTCAGACAAAACTGGTTTAACAATATTCTAGTACAAACAAGCACAAACAGCCATATTTCATTTTAGTAAAAACTGGTTGCATAAACAGTAACTCAAAACCACAAACGAAAAATTAAATTTGTTTCTAAACGCCCTGGAAATAATATTTAATGCCACAAAATGTCATTTGGCAGACTTTTACGACCTTTGACCAAATAACCAATTATAGAAGATATTTGATGATGTGCATTCAGCAATACATGCAGCATTTGCGACCAAACTTAGCTGAGCCGCGTAAATCCGTATGTAGCCGAGTAAATCCGAATTAAGCCGAGTGTTGATTGTAACATCAGAGGTCGAAGCTGGTTACAGAAGCCAGACAGAGGTCGGACATTGCATGTGTAGAACACTATCCATCTTCGACAAGTCTGAGCTCATGACTTATCATGAATCCGTGGAATTTAACAAATACAAATGTTTGTCTCGTGTATATGTTAGGTTAAACGTCATTGGCGGATCCAAGGGGGTGGGTGTCATCAGGTCCCGTGACACCCCCACCCCTCACCCCCGGTCCGCTGTTGAAGTGCTGCTAAACGTCATTAAAAAGCACATCTCTGAAAATCTTTAACTGACAATTTTCGAGATGACACAACCACTACACCATAAGCACCGGTAGACTTAGATCTAACCATTCGCACTAAAGGATTCATCCTACTGTGTTGAGCGACAAATATGATGTCTAAAATTTAATATCTAAGCTGTTTGAGTACATGTGTGTATGTGTGTGTGTATATATATATATATATATATATATATATATATATATATATATATATATATATATATATATATACACAAGCTGTACAATAAACATATGAACAGAACTATAAATCTGTTTAATACGAGATGAAAGTGAGAACCTCATTTTCATTATATTGATTTTTATTTCTAACTCCATTCTCAACAGAGTACAGTTAACATTCTCTGGTAGGACATTAACAGTAATTTATAGGTTCGTCTCACGAGCTCCCACTGACAAATACTGAGCTTTATTCTTTGGCGGATCCAGGTAGGGTCTTGTGACGGTGGCTGGAAAATCACAGGAAAAATGTCAGAATTTTTATTTAGCATTTAATTACACATGTATATTCTAATTGTTGGTGTTTGTTTGACACCCAGGAGACAGTGATGAAGCTCAGTGGCAAAGTCCTCGCCGGTTCCGACGTAGAAATTGTGATGCAAGAAAAGATAAAGTGTGTTTGTTTATCGGCACCACTTGAGCACATTAATGTATTAATCATTAGATGTTGGATGTCAAACATTCGGTAATTTGATGTATAGTCTTAGAGAGGAAACACGCTACATGTTTCTATTAGTAGCAAAGGATCTTTTAAATGCATCGTCCCAGTGAAAGGACAGCACATACCATGGATTTTGATAGACCATTAACTGCGTTACTCTGGCTGGAATGAGCACGAAAAGATAAATGCTAGTTGTCGCACATACATGACAGGTAGCCAATATACATAAAGCACATATGAGAGGTAGTCAATATACGTATACACATACATGACAGATAGTCAATACTCATATACACACATATGACAGGTAGTCAGTATACATATACACACATATATGGCAGATAGACAATTGGACAATATACATATACACACATATGTAACAGATAGACAATATACATATACACATATATGACAGATAATCAATATATATATATATATATATATATATATATATATATATACACATACATATACACACACATATATGACAGGTAGTCAGTGTGCATATACACACATATCACAGGTAGTCAATATACATATACACACATATACGACAGGTAGTCAGTATACATATACACACATATGACAGGTAGTCAATATACATATGCACACATATGACAGGTAGTCAATATACATATACACACATATATGACAGGTAGTCACTATGCATATACACATATGGCAGGTAGTCAATATACATATACACACATATATGTCAGATAGTCAGTATGCATATACACACATATGACAGGTAGTCAATATATATATACACACATATATGGCAGGTTGTCAATATATATACACACATATGACAGGTAGTCAGTATACATATACACACACATATGACAGGTAGTCAGTATATATATACACACATTATACGACAGGTAGACAGTATACATATACACACATTATATGACATGTTGTCAATATATATACACACACATATGACAGGTAGTCAGTATACATATACACACATAATTATATGACAGGTAGACAGTTTACATATACACACATTATATGACAGGTAGTCAGTATACATATACACACATATAAGACAGATAATCAGAATACATGTACAAAATAACGTCACAGATAGTCGTACATATTTCAATAAAGTGTGTTTCAGGCATGTATGGTCTAAGCCTAAGTTTATTTTAAAATATCCTAAAATTCATTTAAATTTCGAAAGCTAGCTATACCGCTTCTCTTCTTATCAATCAAAGAAAAGGACTTTTTTTCAGCCCGGACCATGGAGGGGAGGGGGGGGGGGGGCAATTCCTGTAGATAATGCATTTCCCCCCAGTTTCAAATCAAATTAATATATTGACACGCACACACACACACACACACACACACACACACACACACACACACACACACACACTTTGTTGCTGTCATCTTCCGATGCCTATGGAGTAGTGGTCGTATGCTGGAAGCCATAATTAAACTAGTTTCTTTGTCAACAGACTTTCCTATATGTATACGACAGCAGCGAAAGCAAATCCAGGGATTAACATTTTAGCATGGAACTTTGAAACGTTGAAGAAATGAGGAATTAGTATTCAGAACTTTGTCAGAATGTTTTCCAAAGATTTGAAAAACAATTCCGTCAACCGATGAAAAAGGACATTGATTTTAGACATTAAAAAGCAGGGTTTGTCGATTTACATTACGTGAACAAATAGACAAATACGTAGAGGACTCAAATAACGAAGATTCTAAGAAGATTGACCGAACATATCTAGACGTGCGTTTTGTCAGAAACATCGTAGTTTCAGTCCATATGACAAGTGACATGTTCCGTCTTAAGAAAGACTTTAGGAAAATGTTTGTGGGCATTTAGGCTGCTAATTTTCGAAACGTACCTGGATAACGTTAATTGCAAAACCGATATCAATCTAAATTAGTTCAATTAAGCTTTGAACACTTCACTAGGATAAAACATAACAGCTAAAGATTTGCTTTTCTGCAGTAAAGAAATGAATGATTCTGTTTACATTTCAAGTAATTAATTATTATCTTAGTTCATTGTCTAAAATAGTATTGTTATATTGGGCAGCCATCTTAGATGAGGGTGTCATAAAATATCAAAATGTTCTCCAGATCCGCAAAACATATTTAGGTACCATGACAATATAAAACACGACACATTACAAGCTATATTTCATTTGTTTGTGTTCGCCATGCTGAATGTTATGCCACCATCTTGGATTGTCATCATATTGAACTTTCTAATGTAGTTTTCACACTATAATGAACGTTTTGCTTGGAATGCGTATTGTAGTTGTCATATATGGAGTTTCCGTGGTCTCATAGCACGTTTCATGGTCGAAAACTACATTAGAAAATTCAATTTGATTACAATCCTAGATAGTGCCATAAAATTCAGTATGGCGAACTCTTTCTCTGTTTCTCTAGCGACGTCTAGAAGTAAGCATAATATTGTATAAACACCAAAAAGACATAGTTTAAAAGTTGCCATTAAACAAACATATTCCTTTCTTTTCCTTTTTCCTGTAGTCGTTTTGTACTTTCTCACCTTCTGAACACACGACCGCCTTCAATCCGTTGGCCTAACTATTGTCACCAGCTTGGTTTAAAAGAACACAGTTATTTCAACTACACCTTCCTGATGCTACATTTCCAGCCATCGATCACAACATATCTGCCAATTCTCCTTCCTTCTGAAGCCTTACTTGGAAATCTCTTGGTGGTAAACAAGTTTCCTAGAGTCTAATAAAACAATTTAATTGTGATCTCTTTTTCCCCCTTTTATTGAACTGCTGTCAATTTCGAATTCTCCAATTGTAGCTTCCAGATCAATTTAGCTGAATGTGCTAGATTGGACTAGATGCCACAATCAGTATTGTCGACGAAACGTGGTTGTAAGTCGATCCGAGTGATTAGCAAGTGTAAAAATACTTTCGCCTGCTATTTTATTTTGCTGTTAAAGGAGTACTTCATCTTAAATGTAATTTAAGTAATATTTCAATAAAATAATTATAGTTCTTTGCTGGAAATGTAACTCTTTGAACAACGTTGTATGCTTTCAGACGTTAATTTATTTACCGCAGCTACAAAAACATTTTTGGCATAGGCCTATGTAATGGAGAAAATGTAGACAAATAACCCGACAAAAAGGTGTGATTGGGGGTAATGGCATGACCTTAATGGCCTCCCTTTGGCGTCGCCAGTGGTTCAGTGGGAATAATTACCAATACCTATCTTAGATAGAGCGTGCGCGTGTGTGTGTATATGTGTGTGTGCGCGCGCGTGCGTGCGTGCGTCTCTGTGTGTGTGTGTGTGTGTGTGTGTGTGTGTGTGTGTGTGTGTGTGTGTGTGTGTGTGTGTGTAAAACCAGAAATAAACAAAACCAAAAATAAACAAAACAAAACAAACATCCAAATTATTTTTAAAAAACCCAAAGAAACACACAACCACCCGAAAATTATAACTGCATCAGTTTTTACAAACTTGATAATTAAAGCTTAACATAGTGCTAATTTATCTGTTAAAAAAAGAATTCAATATCCAAAAAATATGTTACATAGCCAAATAAAATAAGGATCAGTTATTTTATAATAACTGTCGGCTTACAGATCCACTGACGTTATCGTACTGTTCCTTTTAGCCAGGGAGACGGCGCATAAAACGAAAGGTTGGAGTGGGGTTCGGGGGAGGGGGGATTCAGGGAGAGAGACAGAGACAGACAGAGACAGACAGACAGACAAACGATCGTGTATAAAGACAGCTGCCCGTCTGGTCCAGCTGACACGACCTGTGATCAGCATGCTTGTTTTGACACTCAGTATTCACAGAAACGAACGTATTTCCTCTGCCTGTCAAAAGGCTGTCTGGAGGTAACAGAAGCAGATTGTAGCGGCGAAGAGATACAGCTGAAATTAGACATCGGGTTTAAGTCGTGTGGCGTTTTATAGTCGGTGCTACCCAGGCAGAGGGATACTCCTGTCCCCCCCCCCCCCCCCATCACCCCAGACCCCCACCCACCACCTCCACCCCCACCCATCATGTTCCTCAGGCGAGTATGCAGGAAATTATGCAGGGTGGGATCTAGGCAGTGGCGAGAGAAACTTCTAAAGGGGTTGGACCATTTGTCTCTTTTGTTTCCTCAAACCTTTATGGCTGCAAACTAAATTGGCTATGCCCCCACTCATGAAAAGATGATTTAATTTTTCAAATAATATTCAAGCCGTGTTATATATATATATATATATATATATATATATATATATATATATATTCGTTTAGATGCTAACTGTATCACTTCATAGCTCTTCCGATCTATATAAATTATATTGCAACATAATTATATTTGTTTTGTTTAAAAACTCCCTTCAAAAGTAGCAGAATACGCACCAATATAATACTAAAGTGGGTCAATATATCATAATTGCCCTATATCGCCCGTCAGGGGTTTCGATCCCAACATTCATAACCCCGTAAAAGTAAAAACCTAACCGACACATAGACACGTTTGCTAAGTACTCCAGTGTTATTTTAAAGCTACACATACCCCAAGTTCAGCCAGCAAACGTTTCGCTAACGTTCCGCGAACTATTTTATTGGTTCCCGACGTGACCTTTTGGTTTACCGTGAAACGCATAAACCAGTCTAGCCTCGGGATTGGTCAGAGGCTAAGTCCGGGATGGGCGTTCCTGAACCTTCGGGATATGAGCACGTAAAAAGAGTTCCCTTCCCTAGGCTAGCGAACGTTTTTTCTGTTCGGTCTGGCTGAACTCGCAGAAAGAAAGGAATGTGAGTTTTGTAGGATTTAGTTCACGTGCAGTGTGTAATTTGTAAAGCGAGACCACATATTTTGTCTTCAGGATGTCTATATGCGTCCGACCTTCCAATGAAGTCTTTATTTGGTTTCCTGATTTCAATCATTCGGGGGGGGGGGGGGGGGGGGGGGGGGGGATAGCTCTGTGGTAGAGCGCTTGCCCGTGATGCGATGGATACACAGTCTAATGAACATGGATGAGTGTGAGTTAAACATATGTCAGATTAAAACTCCTACTGAACTCGACGTTCTTCTTGTGGTACTGGGCGAGAAGGTACAGAACACGTTAAAGGTAGGGTTCACCTTGGGGGTAATTTAGTTTTAGCTACTTTTCAGATATGAAGAGCTTTTTTTTTTTTAAATAACACAATGAATAATTTAAACACAATTTGATTAGCCAAATGCTAAATGTTGTAAACATTTTGTATTAAAAAAAAACATTTAGCAATTGATTTACTTGGATATGGGCAGGGTGGGTGATCTTTTGAAAGAATGGGCAAATCATACTTGCCTGACATGGGAGGGATATAGGTCAGTCGTAGAATGCTGTTTGAGATGCGATGTGTCGTTGGATCCCATCCACTGTCCCACAACAGGTTCATCAAAGGTCGTGGTATATATGTTTCTGTTTATGGGAAAGTGCATATAAAAGACCCCTTTCTGCTGCTGGTGGTCGTTTTGTTGGCTTTTTTGTTGTTGTTGTTTTGGTTTGGGTTTTTTTTTTTTTTGGGGGGGGGGGGTGTTGTTGTTGTTGTTGAAGTGGCTTGTGGATCGGCGGCTAGTTTTTTCTTTCTCTCGACATTCTGTGAAAATCTCCATATCTTAGATACAAGACATGAAAAGGTTTTGGGTGGGTACATTTTTAAAAGCATATTTATTGTTCTATGTGTCTGTCTTTCATCATCGTCTTCTTGTTTCTTCAATATCGTTTTGGTGCTGGGGTGTCGGTAAATATTTTTTCATTCGTTCTGCGTTCTCTTTCTGCTTCTTATCTTTTTCAGTGGACGCGGGGGATTGGATGTGTTTGTTTTAAGTACACCACTGTTACTGTTTAGGTTTATAACAGTATTCGAGATTAATCAACGCATTTTCAAATTTTTAAAATTAATTTTTAATTTTTATTATCCAATACAAAGTGCTTTAACTACTCGCTTTAGGGTAAACGAAAACAACATTAAGGTAGATTAGAGAAATAACTAGCCATTACCCGATAACCTTCATAGCCATAACCTTCGGCTCTTTTTAGATAATGTACAGTTGTTACCGATATCTGTCGTCTGCTAGAAAGTCTCGAGAGGGATGAGACCCCTCTAGATATATTGTATGTGTTAACCCGTCTGCGTTTGTGTTCTCGTCTGCTTTTGTTGTTTGGCAGTGGGTGAGTGGCTTAAGTCTATTGTATCGTCTGCTAAGGCGATCGGCTGGTCGTGTTTCCTTCTAATTTTCTTGCATGTTTTATTTTCAATAATTAAGAGTTGAAGTCTGTTTTGTTTAACGACACCACTAGAGCACATTGATTTATTAATCATCTGCTATTGGATAACAAACATTTTGGTAATTCTGACATGTAGTCTTAGAGAGAACCTGCTACTTGTTTTTCCATTAATAGCAAGGAATCTTTTATATGCAACATCCCACAGATAGGATAGTACATACCACGGCTTTGATATACTAGTCGCGGTGCACTGGCTGAAACGAGAAATAGCCCAAAAATGAGATTCTAAAGGGGGCGACTGCCCCCCTCACCCAAACCCCCCCCCCCCCCCCCCCCCCTCACACCCAGGGTACGGCCCTGCTAAAACACCAAACAGTCATAGTTTAAAATGGGCTGAGTTGTGTTTGGACAAAATATTCATTTCATTTCGTGTTCATGTAAGGTCCAGGCGCACTGTACTGTATACTCTATAACCACTAGCCCACTGTCCTGCACAGACTGTCCAGATGGCCGAGATGTGTGCCCAGGACAGCGTGCTTGAACCTTAATTGGGTATATATTGTATAAGGTTGTATATTCGCTGCAGCATGGTTGAAGGGGAGTCTATAGTGTATTTTAATTCGTGCTTAATGATTAATTATTCCATGCAATTCCATACAATTTCTGTCAGAAAATATTCTATGAAAACCACAACATAGAGGGGCCAGTGACTGCTAGTAACCTTCCTTGGGAGTACCCTTCCTTGACAACTACCGTGAACAAAATTAACATAAGTCGACCACACGAAAATATTCAACACACATACTTCCTAAACCGGACTATATTAAGCTGCTATAACAAGTAATGACACGACAAATGGTAGTGCGATGGCTTAAATAGTTTTCTTAATGTAATATTTACATATATAACTCCATATGCTGTTTTAGATTTTATTGTATTTAGTGAAATTTTATGGGAGGGGGTGTTTGTTGGGAGTTGGTTTCTAGGGAGTTTTTCTCTCTCTCTCTCTCTCTCTCTCTCTCTCTCTCTCTCTCTCTCTCTCTCTCTCTCTCTCTCTCTCTCTCTCTCTCTCTCTCTCTCTCTCTCTCTCTGTCTCTGTCTAAAAATATTGCCTCAGAGAATCATATGGTAATGTCATTTAGTAAAGATATTTAGTGATGTATCTCTTATAGAGTTAATAAACAGTTTGGTTGTCTGTTCTGTGGTGACTGTTTTGGACCAAAACCAATACACATGAGTTTAGATATTTTAAAATACCTTTTTTTTTTATCTGCTGCGGTCTTTCACTAAACAATTAAAGGGACTGTCACTAGTTTGTTGCCATTGTAAAATGTTTTGAGTAACAGAACCTTTTTAAAAAAAAAACCGAGTTAAATACATTTTCTTGTTTACAATATCAGTGTCTGCATATTCAACGTGTTTCTGATCGTCCTGCTATTTTTAGAAGCTAAAACTTTATTTTACTTCCTAATACATATTTGTTTCGTATCTACGGACTTTTTGGGGAGGTAAAATATATTCTTAGCTTCTAGAAACAGCCAAGCGACAAGAAACGCCTTGAATACATACAGATGCTGATAGTTTAAACGACAAAATGCATGTCATATTTAATTTTGGTCATTAAAAAAACTGGAAACTGTAGCAAGAAAGGAAGAAACCCTAGTTTTTTTTTAAACTAAGGCACATTTTGCACCATTAAAGCCCTTTATGATCACTGAAATCAAACTTTACTTATATTTCATTGTTTAGCTTATCCATTTCCGTTCAACCGAACTTTTTCTGGTCATCCTGGTGTTTCTAATACCACAAAATGCGTTTTTCATATTTTTAAAAACGCACGTGCGTCTGAGAAGTAATGATTATGGAATCGCGTTTTAGTCTATTTATAAGAATACTTCAACGTCACAGACTCTTGTTTCACTCTGTTGTATCAAAATTTGTTACAGCTTTGTAAATTAACCAAACTCAGTGTCCATTTTTTACTGGTTGAAACTAGGATCTAGGTGAAAAATATATCGTATTGTTTAAAAACTAGGATCTGTCCCCTAACTTATTTCTCAGACGAACATATTTGCATACGTTTAGTACACTATGTCTGAAACTTGGTTAATATAAACATTATAACATGTATTAGTATCATAAATATTTACTTCGTTAACTGACGAAAAAACCCAATCCCAAACAAATCAGTTAGCCATTTCCAAATGTGAGAACTATTCCCAGGTGATTTGTCTTATAGATTTGTCTGTGCATTACTGGCGACAACTTTATCACGTTGCCCTTAGTGTTAATAATGTGTGTATCGGTTACGTGACTGAGAAATCGTTCATAACTTAAAGATACAATCTCAGGTATATGCAACTCTCTCTCTCTCTCTCTCTCTCTCTCTCTCTCTCTCTCTCTCTCTCTCTCTCTCTCTCTCTCTCTCTCTCTCTCTCTCTCTCTCTCTTCCTGTATTTCTCCTTTCCCTCTCTGCCTCTCTCAGTATATGTCTCACTCTGTCTCTCATTCCCCTTTATCTGTCTCTTTCTGCATTTCGCTCTCTCTCTCTCCTCTCTCTCTCTCTCTCTCTCTCTCTCTCTCTCTCTCTCTCTCTCTCTCTCTCTGTATCTCTCTCCCCGTATTTCTCCTTTCCCTCTCTGCCTCTCTCAGTATCTGTCTCACTCTGTCTCTCATTCCCCTTTATCTGTCTCTTTCTGCATTTCGCTCTCTCTCTCTCTCTCTCTCTCTCTCTCTCTCTCTCTCTCTCTCTCTCTCTCTCTCTCTCTCTCGCTTTCTTTCTCCGTTACACGCCAAATAACTACAATTTAAAATATTGTCGTTAAACAAAAACACAGACAAACCGTGGTGTTGTTAAACAAACACTCTGTCCCTACACACCTCCTCCTAAATGTTTTTCACAGCTTCGCTCGGAATAAAAGTGTACTCCTGTATATAATGAGTGGCGAGGACGATGCCAATTTGTTCCATTAGTATTTCCGTTGCTAAATCCGTGTTCAGGGGGTGACGTAGCCGACCTACCTAATTGTGGACCGCGATCCTGATCATGAATACTCCATCACAGACCATCGTGAAGAGCGAGCCACGTGTTGCCAGTCCGTGTTTTAACGGAATTCAATTGCTGCCTAATGGGTTCATACTTAGGATGGACTTTACGGTTTTTGCTTGACGTTAGTATGACCGCTAACAACTAACCGTAAATATCAGTTATAGCTCATATCAGATGTATTGTCCACGACAGCGTTGTTTGCACCTTAATTACTAGTATATATAAGCACGAAAATAAATTGATATGATATAAATGAAAGGTTGGTATAAATGCAGCGCTTGCGGGAGGTGCTATGTATCTTTACGGATTGATTTTAATTCTAAAATACAGCTTGAGAGAGAGAGAGAGAGAGAGAGAGAGAGAGAGAGAGAGAGAGAGAGAGAGAGAGAGAGAGAGAGAGAGAGAGAGAGAGAGAGAGAGAGAGAGAGAGAGAGTATACTAGTTCTGATTATCACAAGATATGTCCAGGACTCTTTTTTTGGGACAAATTCAATGCATTTATTGTGTTTTGTTCGGTCATTCAGTATAACAACTGCCAGTCTTTAATCGTCTTCTGCGTCATTCGACACTGGGTTCTTTGTTCTAAAATTAAATGAACTGCCGAGTGTATGAAACCACCAAGTACGTAAAGGTAATGGTTGGGTTAGGCTATTGTTGGCGTGTGGAACCTTCGTGACATTCTAAATGACCACAATTAGCGGAGATATTCTTTATTTCTTGACAACTGATTCGCATGTTTAAAGGTCATGGCTGTGTTTTCCTGAAATTCAAAGCATGTCTGGGCCACTTTCTAGCTCAACTCTCGATCAAAATGATGACTTCAGGGTAAAGTAGGGCACAAGGGTAAAAACGGATATGGATATCAGTTGTAAGAGACATGCCTAAGCTAAAACTAATGAGACAGACTAATATAGGATTTTATCTAACTAAAGTTTGTTTTGTTTAACGACATCATAAGAGCACGTTGATTTATTAATCATCGGCTATTGTGTGTCAAACAATTGGTAATTCTGGTATAATTATAGTCTTAGAGAGGAAACCAGCTAGATTATTTCATTAGAAGCAAGGGATCTTTCATATGCATCATCCCAAAGTCAGGATAGCACATACCACGGCCTTTGATATACCAGTCGTGGTTCCCTGAATGGAACGAGCAATAGTCCAATGAGTCCACCGGATGGGGATCGATCCTAGACCGACAGGCGAGCGCTACCGAAATGGGCAGTTTTTAAAACTAAACAATGAATGCCACATCCACTTCCATTCAGACACTAGATGGTATTACTTTGATATATCTATATTTCGTTGTTGCCTGCAGATTCGTTTTATCACTTGAGTAGTGAGTATTAAAACATCTTCCTGCCACTACCACGACCGCCACCATCAACAACAACCATCACCCCTCCGTCGACAGCGTGTTAATTACTAGCAATACCGTTACTAAAATGATTAACAAACAAAACGATTTCCCTTGACGAAGACAGATGAGTGTAAACTAAAGGTAGATTTAATTTCCATTCACTTAAATTATCGTTATCGATTCACAAAAACCCAGCAATCGGTATAACGCGTAGACCAGCCGGGAGTCCAGTTGTTTAACTGTCACACCACCGAGGCCGGTCATTCATTATTACTTAGTTTCGTGCTTATATCCAATTTAGGTTCAAGCACGTTGTCCTGGGCACACTCCTCGGCTATCTGGGCTGTCCGTCAAGGACCAGTGGGTTAGTGGTTAGTTATAGAGAGGTCGGTGTATTGGTTTTACCCATTGAGTCGTTTGGTCCTAGGAAGGAAAATGTTTTATTTAACGACGCACTCAACACATTTTATTTACGGTTATATGGCGTCGGACATTTGGTTAAGGACCAAACTGATATTGAGGGAGGAAACCTGCTGACGCCACGCAATGGGCTACTCTTTCCGATTAGCAGCAAGGGATATTTTATATGCACTATCCCATAGACAGGATAGTGCATACCACGGCCTTTGATGTACCAGTCGTGGTGCACTGGTTGGAGCGAAAAATAACCCAATGGGCCCACTGACGGAGATCGATCCCAAATCGACCGCGCATTAAGCGAGCGCTTTATCACTGAGCTACGTCTTGCCCCACATATGGATAAGGACCACACAGATACTGAGAGAGGAAACCCGCTGTCGCCACTTCATGGGCTACTCTTTTCAAGTAGCAGTAAGGGATCTTTTATATGCAACATCCCACAGACAGGATAGTACATATCACGGCCTTTGTTACACTAGTTGTGGAGCACTGGCTGAAACGACAAATAGCCCAATGGGTCCACCGAAGGGGATCGATCCTAGACCGACCGCGCATCAAGCTAAGGCTTTACCACTGGGCTACGTCCCGCCCCCCCCAAACCCAGGCCCCCCCCACCCAACCCCCCCCCCTCCACCCCCCCCCCCCCCCCCCCCACCCCCCTTGCTCCTAGGAAGACTGATGAACGACGAGTCGTTACAACTCGATCCTTAAAGGAATGCTAAAGCAAGGCTTTTGGACTGGTGTACATATTCAACGATACATAATGCACATTATTGCTTAATATCAACAAGTATAATCGTATAGTTAATTAATAAAACGGTTAAATGTGACGGCTATTATATATAACGGGCGCAGCCATTTTGTACTATCCCAGTGAATACGCCCTCTGGCGAGCTGGTGGTAACACAGCAACGTTTATATGTGGTTTATTTTTCAATACAAAATAAACCACCATTGTCAAAGTGTTGAAATAGCTGTATTATATTTTGTATATAAATTAACCCACGTACTGAAATAATAATCGGAGTGTTTTCTTGTTTAATTGGCCTCCGTGGCCTCTACCTGCGGCTCTTGATTGGCAGGTGTATATTTAGACGGTCCCTAGACACATTAAACAGATGTGCCTCGTTTATTAAGATCACGGTATTGTGTGATAACCTCAAATCGTAATGGACTTTACCAGCTTTATTACTGTAAGTAATTTGGTAAAACCCTTGATTAAGTAGACTTTCCCATCTAAAATCACAAAACTGACCAATTACGTAGTCCCAGAGAAAAGAAAATTATCACTTGGGTATCGTGAGTGGTCGTTTTTGCTCAAACGTATCCTACCAATAGGCCTAATAATATGCATTTTTTCTTTGGATTTTTTAAAAGAAAAAATTACCATAACTCCATTTCGTTTAATTGAGGCAAACTGAAATATATTTAGTTAAATAGTTTATTATACTATCAAGTCATTTATGTTGTTTTACAAGTCAGGTTGATGAAAGCGAAGCGCCTTGTCGTTTATTAGAGCATTTGTTTACACTGTGCATAATAGAGAAGTTGGACCTGAGCTGACGTCACTTCGCCAATTAATTAATTATGCAAAATGCCCAAAGAGGATTTTTGGGGACTCAGATATGTGATCAGGGATGTTTCAGGAATGTTTCCTGAAAAAAAAAAAAAAAAGTCTACATTTTTGTTCCACCCCAAACCCTAATGCGCTTGTACTAACAGGACACACTGATCTTTTCACACCAGTATTACGTTCCATTACATGGTATTAATAGTGGTCGTCAAATGGCATTTTCATTTCTAATAATAGATGTGAAACATAGCCCGTACTGGACAAAATTAGAGAAGTAGAGTGTCCCTTAATTATGATGAGGATGTGTGCCACAAGCAAAATACCTAAATTTTACCCTACTATTACGAAATGACTTCCATTAAAGGGACATTCCTGAGTTTGCTGCATTTTTATAGATATTACTGACTAACAGAGACTTTTTAACAATAGTAATTATATATCAAATATATTTTTCTGCATAAAATATTAGTGGCTGGTCGTTTTTCTGCATAAAATATTAGTGGCTGGTCGTTCTAATATTATTTGTACTATGTTAAATTTTATTTTATTTCCTAAAATATGTTGTTGTTTTTCGTACGTACGAAATTATTTGAAGACAAAATCCAGTTTGGGCTTCTTACAAATGTTAAGACGACCAGAAACACATGGAATATTCTAAACTGATATTCTAAGCAAGAAAATAGGTGTAATATGTAAGTTTAATCGTAGAAATATTTTATTAGTCGAAAACATCTTACAATGCAGCAAACTCAGGAATGTCCCTTTAAATGTAAGACTGTTTGCGTTACAGTATCTATACACGTAGAGGCGGAATATAGTCAGTGGTAAAGCGCTTTGTGCGGTCAGTCTAGGATCGATTCCTGCCGGTGGGGCCACTGGGTTATTTCTCGTTCCACGTAGTTCACCACGACTGGTATATTAAAGGACGTGGTATCTGCTATCCAATCTGTGGGATGGTTGCATATAAGCATACCCCTTGCTACTAAAGGAACAAAATGTAGCGGGTTTCCTCACTTAGACTATACGTCAGAATTACCGAATGTTTCACATCCAGTAGCTGATTGTTAATAAATCAAGTGCTCAAGTTCAAGTTGTGTCGTTAAACAAATCAAAAACTTTAAATAATTATATTAAAGGCGATTTATGATGTCTATATGTTTCATTTTGAGATTGATTGTCGTCGTTTAACACGCCTCACCGTTTGAGGAGAGTTATCGTTCAGGCTCTCCATCGCCCCTCCGAGACTCCTTCGTTAAATATCAATTCTCAACATAGTAATACACATGTACCTTAAATCGCTCCTCGTAATCTACGTTAGGGGAGCAATTCATCGCTACTCTCAGTCTTGTTTTCGGTTTCACGGCGAGGTCTGTTTTAACTTCTATCACACTGACGAATCTGTTAGGTCAGGTCACGTCAGAGTGTTTAACGTGCACATTCAGAGCAAGCTGTTGAAACGCACGCCTGTCCTGGACATAGGCTCCGGTCTCGGCCGGCTCCTCCGTCCAGGACAGGAAAGGGGGGTGGGTGGGTTGGAGGGGGTACCGCCTGCACTGGCAAGAGCAAGGGAGCACCAGCATTCCGACCGGGGTCGGTAACAGGCGGAGGGTGGTTCGGTGCTATGGAATTTGGAATGTCTCGTAGGATTATAGCCAAAAGGACATGGTCCGCATTTCTATGAAGGAAGTTAGGCAGTTTTGAACGGTCCGTCAAAACGTTTTAAAAGGAGCTACATATAGTTTAACGAATCTGTTGCTACAAATCTGTTAATGTACACTTCGAATTCAATCTGCATATAACCTGAAATTTGATTGGCTAATCAAATCCATTTGCGATACTAAAACCAGCGCCAAGTTCAGTCAACCAACGTGTCGCTAACGTCAGCGAACTATTTGATTTGTTCCCAACGTACGTGGCCATTTGGTTTATCGCGAAGAGCATAGACCAGTCTAACGATGTATTTTTTTCTACTCGGTCTGGATTAACTGGGCTCAGGATTAACGTGTCGGAAATTTGGGGGATTCCCCAAGTGCCTGCTTACATATCCATACGCTATACTTCCACGCTATTTAGTTGCTTTAAAATTTCACCGTTGAATCTTTTCTGAAGCAAAATGTGTGTCCCTCTAGATTGTATGACATACATGGTGTTTAGATAGCAGTATACAGTTAGCTCCCTTGTGTATCCTGTTGCCAAAAGAGTTAGCTTGTTGTTTTTGCACACATTAATGCTTGAAGCCTAATTACTTGGAATATGAAGAGGTTATTTTTAAAATTTACATTTGGTGTTTTTTCTCCAGAAGTGAAAACTGTTTGCCTGTAATGAGGCACGGTATTCATGGACCAGGTTTCACCTGCGACTAAAGTGGAGCGCAACCATTTTGGGTAATTTTGAAACTAGCTAAATTTATGCGTCATACCCGTGAACATTAACAAAATTGCACCAAAAGGCTTGCATTTTTATTTGACGACGCATTTTAATTACGGTTATATGGCGTCTGACATATTATACTTAAGGACCATACAGATAATGAGAGAGGAAATCTGAAGTTACCACTCCTTAGGCTACTCTTTTCGATTAGAAGTAAGGGATCTTTTATATGCAACATGACACAGACAGGATAGTGCATACTACATGCGTTGTTATAACAGTGGTGGATAACTGGTTAGAACGAAAATAGCCTAATGGTGCCACCGTCGAGGGTCGATCCTAGACCGACCGCGCATCAGCCGAGAGCTTTACCACTGATCTGCATCCCGTCTTTTCATTTTTGTTGACGTTGATTAGCGACTATCGCTATTCATATCGAAGAATATTAGACAATTGAATTTGAACGAATTTTCTCAATGATTAAACATACTGAAAGGACAACGGGGAACACTTGATATGGTAGACCAAATTTCAGTGACTATTAATCGCTATAATAAGTGTACAAAGTACAAAGATGTACGTGGGACTGAATATCAGTAATGTGAGATTGAATGTTGGTAATTTGAGATTGAATGTCAGTAATGTGAGCGTGAATGTCAATAATGTGAGACTGTATGTCAGAAATGTGAGAATGAATGTCAGTAATGTGAGATTGAATGTCAGTAAAATGAAAGTGAATGTTAGTAATGTGACATTGAATGTCAGTTATGTGAGACTGAATGTCAGAAATGTGACATTGAATGTCATTAATGTGAAACTGAATGTCAGCAATGTGATATTGAATGTCAGTAATGTAAAACATTATGTAAGTAATGTGACACTGAATGTCAATTATGTGAGACTGTATGTCAGTAATGTTAGACTGAATGTCGGTAATGTGGAACTGATTGTCATTAATCTGGGATTGAACGTCAGTAACGCGGTTGGAGCGTGGTCGACTTCCTGATACTGTGAATGGAGCGTTGGTTTGCAGTCACTCTTTACGGTTAGTGTTGGTGCACGCTTATCCTTTATTTGTTTTCAATCAGTATAGTTTTGAATAGTTAACACATTGCGGCTTTAAAGCAAATGGGAGAATAGCGTGCGATGAAAATTAATGTAGATGGTCTATTACAGATGATTCTAAAAGACGATCCTGAGTTTGCCGCAATGTAAGATGTTTCTGCTAATGAAATCTTTTAACGACAATAATAGCATATTAAATGTGATATCTTGTTTAGAATATTAGTGTCTGTATATTCAATGTATTTGTAATCGTTCTAATATTTGATTTGCAAGCAGCCTACGCTGGATTTGGTCTCCCAATAATTTCGTACGAACGAAAAACAAAATAATGTATTGGAAATAAAATGAAGTATGACTCTAATACACACTCTTGGATGATTAAGAACACATTTAATATGTAGCCACTAATATTTTATTCAGAAAAATAGGTTTAATATCGTTAAAAAGTCTCTCTTATTCGGCAGCATCTTGAGCTGAGAAATAATCCTTTTGAATAATAAAACATAGACCGGAGATTGCACCTTTAACGGGAACACGGGGGAATTCTCTTGATACAAGACAGTCAAACATTCGCACCACAGACGTCTTTCATCTGCCTTACATCTGGGACCACGAGAACGACGGCGATTTCTCAGACTCTTTTTGATCGCCTTTAGATGTGGTCGCTTTGTGCTGGCTGTATGATCATTTGAATTAGCGCACCGTCCACGTGAAGCGCAAGTTGTTTTAAACAACGCACATCTATTGATCGTGGGCAGATCAGTGTCTGGCGGCCATCGTTATATACTCTACACAGAAACTCAGCCGGTTCTTCAAACCGACAGCTCTTCTGCTTTTAATAATCGTTCAGTGTTGTCAAACTATTCTTCCAAGTAGCGGTCCTCTTGAAAACAAACATAACCGGCCTCCGTGGTGTCGTGATCAAGCCATCGGACATAAGGCTAGTAGGTACAGGGTTCGCAGCCCGGTACCGGGTCCCACCCAGAGCGAGTTTTAATGACTCCATGGGTAGGTAGTAGTACCGGCCTCAGTGGCGTCGTGGTTAAGCCATCGGACATAAGGCTGGTAGGTACAGGGTTCGCAGCCCGGTACCGGGTCCCACCCAGAGCGAGTTTTAATGACTCCATGGGTAGGTAGTAGTACCGGCCTCAGTGGCGTCGTGGTTAATCCATCGGACATAAGGCTGGTAGGTACAGGGTTCGCAGCCCGGTACCGGGTCCCACCCAGAGCGAGTTTTAATGACTCCTTGGGTAGGTAGTAGTACCGGCCTCAGTGGCGTCGTGGTTAAGCCATCGGACATAAGGCTGGTAGGTACAGGGTTCGCAGCCCAGTACCGGGTCCCACCCAGAGCCAGAGTGAGTTTTAACAACTCAATGGGTAGGTGTACGACCACTACACCCTCTACTCTCTCACTAACCATTAACAACTAACCCACTGCCCTGGACACAACTGAGATAGCTGAGGTGTGTGTGCCCAGGACAGCGTGCTTGAATCTTAATTGGATATAAGCACGAAAATAATTTGAAATGGAAATGAATGAAAAACATTATAGTAGTGGGAATGGCGGTCCTCTTGCAAACACGTATCTTACTGGAAATGGAGGCATTCTTGCTAATAACGTGTATGGAACCAGGAGCAAGAATAGAAAGATATTTCATATAGGCCCTTGTTCATTTTCTCCTGGCGGTCCTCTTCCTATAAACGAAGCATCGGACTGTGAACCATGGGAGTTTTCACTATGGTTTTGCATAGATACGATTTTGTATCAATGGTTTGTCGTCCAGATTGTCACCATTGCTGATTTGTGTTCTGTATAATAGTGTTAGTAATCGCAGTATTAGCGGTTAACTTCATAACAAAATTAATTATGAAACATACTGTTTAAATCGATTTTGCTGTTGGCTATTGATTAAAAACATAATTTATTGCTCAAAGAAAAAAAGGATCGGGAATAAGTTTAGTAGCTAACGAAGCCTTCTACTAGGGGTTTTAAGCTTTTAAAGGGATTTTGCTGCAATTTTCAAGATGTTATCGACTAACAGAGACTTTTTAACGATTGTAATTACATATCAAATATATTTTCCTGCATAACATATTAGTGGCTGTATATTAAACGTGTTTCTGATCGTTCTAATGTTTGTACTGGTTAAATTTCATTTTATTTCCTTTTTTTCGTACGTACAAAATTATTTCAAGACAAAATCCAGTTTGGGCTTCTTACAAATATTAAGACGACCAGAAACACATTACATACACAGACAGTGATATTCTAAACAAGAAAATATATTTAATATGTAAATTGTATCCTAGAAATATTTTATTCCTCGGAAACATCTTACAATGTAGCAAACTCAGGAATGTCCCTTTAATGTATACTTTGATTTCCCAATATCTTTATATGTTCAACTTTATTCAAGTTACATGGCAATTCATCGGTTCCCTTTTCACGTAAACGGACTTCTCTTTCAATAACCTTTAACAGGCGCGTGTGCAGGCAATTTTTAAATACATTTTTCTGGAAGAACATATCTTGACCACCACTCCCACCCCATAAACTTTCGCTTCCCATAATCTAGACCCACCCCTGCGAACGTTCCTGCACAATCGCCTGATTAACCCGTCCTTATCCAGAACAGACAGTCTAGCCAGCGCGGATGTGTGGCCAAGACAGCGTGGAAATAAAATAAAATGAAATAACTTGACAATTGTTCCGCGTCAAGTGATCTTGACAGCGAGGGTTTTACAAAGGCTTCTCACGTCATTAAAGGGAGTGTAGATGTACTCTTTAGCAGGCCCGTAGGCAGGAACCACTTGAGGACTAAAATCTAGTAAGCTTTCTGTTTTCCTTTTTATAAATATAAATATTAAAATATGCTTTGCTCCTCCCGCATTGGAGACACCACACCCCCCCCCCCCCCCCCCACACACACACACTAGCTATTGTGCCTCGTCCACTAGAGACTGTCTCCTCCATAATATATGGTTAGACTATGCCAATGGATGAGGGTCTTATTGTTCGTTTGGTCCGTTCAAAATTTTATTTTATTGTGGGTGGGAGGTAATTTTTGTGTACCCAGCTCTTACAAAATAAACTGATATTTAACAGGCCAGTAGGAATTGGGGGCAGGGTGGTGCTTTGCCAACCCCACCCACAACCTTTGTAACCCCACCCCCTAAAATGTACGTTTCATGTCCTACTCTATAAATAAAGATAAAAATCTAGTCCGTGCCCTACCCCCCCCCCACTAGAGTCCATGCCCTATCATCCCCACTAGAGTCCGTGCCCTACCCCCACTAGAGTCCGTTCCCTACCCCCCACTAGAGTCTGTTCCCTACCCCCACTAGAGTCCATGCCCTGTCCCCCCCCCCCCACTAGAGTCCGTGCCCTACCCCCACTAGAGTCCGTTCCCTACTCCCGACTAGATTCAGTGCACTACGCCCCTAGAGTCCGTGCCCTATCCCCCACTAGAGTCCGTGCCCTATCTCCCCCCCCCCCCCCAAACTAGAGTTCGTGCCGATCTCTCACTATAGATTGTGCCCCTTTCTGATATCGTTTCTACGGCCCTGTTTAAACCACCCCCACTCAAATTAGGAACTCCTCGGTATAAAAACCTGATACTAATTAATAAACATCGATTAACATCTGCCCAAGACAGACAGTGCAGACAGCTTTAGTTTTAAAAGATTTCCAATATGGTTTTCTTAGCACATTGTTTGGTTGAAGACAGATACTGCATGACAAGAGATTATGGGTTTGTCTGGTGGGAAACTATAGATGAGTAGATTACTTCGTTCATCCCCGGATATAGACTTCCGTATGAGATTATGTGAGATAATAAGCTTCTCAGGATAGTGTGCGAAACATATGTACAATGTGGAGAAATATATGTATATGAACGTGTACATGTGTATAGTCATGAACCGTCTGAAAATCAGGTCTTTATTTTTTACATTTGAAACAACAGAACAATGCCATATGTTTGATTTTGATTTCAAATGTATGTGTATGCCACCCAATAGCCAATGTGTATTTTTGTGCTGGGATGTCGTTAAACATTCATTCATTCATTCATTCATTCATTCATTCATTCATTCAAGCGTAAGTAAAAAAAAGTCCTGTCATTGGTGATAAATACGAGTGTGTTTGTTGTAAACAACATTAGTTTCATCTGGGCAAAAATTTGATACAATTTTATGTAATCTAATACCACTGTGGCAAATAGGCTTAAGCTTGAAACATGTATGAGGTATCTGTAAAAAAACCATCACTAAAATTTTGTGCGAAACTAGGGTAGTCATATACGCTACCCGTTATCTCTGAAGTGAGCAGCTTAACCCCCAATTTTTTTCTGATTCACTTTAAGGGTAAGGGGTGGTAATATTTATATCTGTGGCGTTTATGTCGATTGATACGCTGCAGGTAGGAGTTTTAGCCACATATGTTACTATTGTCGTCTATGGGATTTTATTTGGTGGCATACACCCTAATGGAATTCAGCCAGACCGAGTAAAAAACGTTCACTAGATTGGTTTGTGCGATTCACGTTCAACCATAAGACCACATCGGGGACTAGGCATCTAGTTCGCGAACGTTAGCGTCGCTCGCTGCTTCTGAACACGACCCAGGTTAAACTTGGCTTGCAGTGTCGGTTTTCAGTTTATAGTGGACAAGTTGGACAAGTTGGACAAGTCTGACAAGATGTACATAGGGCAAAACCATGTTATTTATCATGACCGTGTATTAAAGTAAATATATTCGCTAAACAGCAAACACATGTAGTCTGAAACTGTATTTGATGTTAAAGTAGTGTCTGATCAATGGTGTGGTTTTACATTGTAAAACTTTATTCACAATCTGTTGACATATTAAAATTTCACAATTACGTTTTGCATGCATTTCAATACAATTTCTATGTCAGAATGTATTCTGTGAAAAAATATAACACTATTTAGCATGCTAAATGACTGCTGTTTTCAAGATGCACTCTCTCTCTCCCTCTCTCGTGATAACTATCTTACAAAATAAATCAACATAGGTTGACCACAAAAATGTTCAGTTGTCACCCTTGACCCAGAGCACTGCGTTATTTCGCTGTTATATAAATGGTAGGTTACGAAATGCACAATTATTACTATTTTGTATTAAAAAATAGCATGTAAAATCTAACCAATAGGTTATTTAAATACTACAGAGGTCATCCTACTTGTAAGCATCAAAGAACGATTTGAAAAGTATTTTAGTATTTTATATTATTTTTAATTAATTACTGTTGCCTAATCTGTACTATATGAACATTGTTACGACACGACAATGGTATGGTGCCAACAAAAAAATATAACAAAATGACAGCTCCTTAAACAATTATATTTGTTTGAGTTTCAAATTAGGTGTTTTGGGCGTTTTAGTAATAAATATATATATTCACCCTATTCTGTTTTGTAAGTGATGTGGTGTAATGTGTAATAAGATTTAAGCAGCTGAAATAATTAATTGAAATCAGCAAAACATTTTTTTTTTAAGTTGAGGTTTTTTTTTTGTTAAGTTTTAAATTGATACAAATATGAAGACATCTTAAATTTAATTATTTTGTCATCGCAGAAGCCACTCTTGTATTTCCATTAATTATGAACAATGTTATTAGAATTGATCACATAACTGCATTTCAATATGTTGCAGATGAAACTAGAAAGAAATATAACTCTCTTTTTTATTGCTGTCAACGATATAACTCTGTTTTTATTGTTCATACGTATCGTGATAAATTGTAATAAACTTTGAAAGTGTAGTCTATAAGTCGGTCGTAACCATTTGTCTGAATAATGATCACCATGAATACAGAAACATCGTCCGTGATTTGTGCTATTTTTAGAACCGGCTGAACACGCGCCGTCATATTAAAGTGCTACTGTTATCACTTTTAGGGTTGTTTTGTGAAGTAAGTGTAATTGAATGGATTTGATTTATGCAGTCATTTCTTAGCGAAGTTTTAGAAAAAAAAAGGCGTTTTTGCCTTTCATTTTGTAATCATTAATTTGTAATAGACAGATCGCTCTATAGCATTAATTAATTAAAAGACCAGCAATGGAGTCATTAGTCTCGTACGTACGAACAAAACAGGAAGTGGACATCAGTATAATTATACATTGCTATAGTGAGTCACGTGAATTCAAAAGTACACGACTTTCAGCACAAATGAAGTGGAATTGTTTTGGGATGGGGTTTTTTACCATTCCCATAACAATAACTGATTTGCCATCAGCCTATTTCAGCGCAAAAACCAAGACGTGATTTTGTTTCAGTAACCAACAAAAAGGTATCTGTATCGGTTAAGATAAATGGAATCATGATCGTATATGTATTATGAATGTATAATAATGTGGTCTTCATATGTAGAACTCAGTAAAATGATACATAACAAAATTATGACGTGGGTGTATTGTTTAGCGTGAACAAAGGCGTTTTATGAATGTTAACCTTGTTTCTGGACAACCAGACACGGCAACGCAGTTACGTACCCAGATACAGGACAATGTGTTTGAATCTTGTAGCAAACGAAATCTCATCGATCAGGTGTTGGGTTTGTTTTTGTTCGTTTGTTGTTACTTCTTCTTTTTAAGTGGTAAAAATAGCACAAAACACAAACCTTATTGTTCAAGAAAATATTTCTATTTTTAACTCGGTTCAGATTTATAAAAAGCAAGCGTGTCGGTAATAATTAAGCCATTGATCATCAAAACTGTTTTCTCCTCTTTCCTTTCCTTCTTTCTTCCTGGCCTTCCTTCTTGATAGCCATAATAGAAATACGTTTATTGTTTCGTTTCCGCCATCTTGATTAATTTTATCAAATATGTGTATGTGCTAAATATAGGAAGAAACCTCCATATAGACATTAGCCTGTGGGCCAGTCTCAAACCGCTGTATTTGAAATTAGTTAGGTTGTTAGGTTGTGTCTCTGTATCTCGAAAGTATAATCATTTGGCGAGATACGAACACTGATATCCACAATAATTACCATCAAATGTGACCATCACAGTTCACAAACATCACTGGGGGTAAAATGTGAGATTTCACATCAAAACGGTTTAGGTATACTTTCTTATGATTGTCAGTATGTGTTCAATCTAAAGGATACAACTGTAGTACCTGATCAAGGCCGTATCTCTGCACAGTGCAGAGTCGAGTGGGTATTTGGTAAAATAGTGGTTGATTCCATCTGTGGCTGTCCTCCTATAGACTAGGCACTAGATAGAGATTTGTGGAATCAATCTCCATCTAGTGACTCCTCTATAGAAGGGCAGCCACTCATGAGGAGATTCTTTTCTGGAGATTTCATCCTGCTTGCAGTGCCACAAAGAGGACTGCCACTCCCAGACTAGTTTACTAAATAAAACTAGAGCAGGACAGGGCTAAAATTCATTGTTGTTTGGAGGTACGTGTGTTTCGACTGTTGTAACAGGATGACGTTGAATATAAACTGAATATTTGGTTTATGTGAAAGGTACTATTTTGAGAGAGTATGCCAGGCTTTTTCCATTATTTTAGTCCGTGAATCTTGGTATCTTGTGGACGCCTCAGAACGTTCTCCGTAAACAGTTTTAAAGCATGCAGAATGTTTAATAATATGGCCATGATGAAATACTGTCTGTGAAGAAGTAAAGTAGATGGTATTGTCAATTAGTTGCTATTGTTGTTGTTGGGTTTTGTTTTGTTTTGTTTTGTTAGGGTTTTTCGTTGTTGCTGTTGTTGTTTTCGGATATTTTTTGCTGGGCCTTTTGGGTTGGTTTTTTAATTGAAATGAAAATAGTGCGGAGGCGGGGGGGGGGGGGGGGTCCATTATTTTATTAACACGGCCATTATGTTGATGCTGTTGAATGAAATGAAATTCACGGGCATGGGAGCAGTCAACTCTTTTTAAAACTAACTCGCCTCCTACCAACTCGCCCCACACTGTTTAGTCAACTCATATCATTACCATTTTATTAATTAATATACCAATATTTTAAGCAATAATGTGCATTAAATGTTGTTGAATATGCACACCAGTCGGAGTCCAAGAGCCTTGCCCGAATAGGTTTGACAGTTCATTGTAATAGATTAATATTTATCCGATATTAGGATCTCCCCAATATAAAACCATTTAATAAGTGGTCGTAATAGCGGAGTTTCACTGTAATATTAATAAATAAAATGACACCAAAGTTGTAGACGTCCATTTTTAATTTTGTCACAATTATTTACGGACAGTAAAGTTTGGGGCGAGTTGTCCAAACACTGGGGCGAGTTAGTAGGTGGCGAGTTGGTTTTGGGACTAGTTGACCAGCATTCGTGGGCATCATATAGCTTATGTCTTGCGACAGGCAGTAAAAAGATATTCTATCTGCAAATTCCGACATGGAGGACCGCGTTCATCATGACTCGGCTTTTGATATGCCAGTTGTGAAGCACTGATTGAAAAGGGAAATAAACGCACAGATAACCTTAGGAATATCGATGTTATGATCCATCGTGTTTGAGGCGTATGTATTCAAAAACACATAACACCATGAAAGAAGCCTGCCAGACACGGTTCAAAACCGTAACACGTCAACGTTTTATGATTTGTGATTGAATATGAACGAAAATAACACAGAATTTTAATAAGAAACCTCTTCATCAAACAGAAGAGTGTTATGGACGAAGATTTGCTGAAAGAGATTTTGTAAAGTATAAATTTTTGTATTAAATAGTTGCCGTATGCCACGATCGAGCCTAATGCTCTACACACACCTACCGATTAACGTCGACTCGACAGTTGCATTGGTGTGTGCAGGGAAAAACCGACAGTCGCCTTTTGTGTCGAGTGTTTTCCCCTGGATGGACTACGTCGCGTCGGCTGCTGTGTGCAGATGCACATTTTCAGACTACTGCCGACGCGACAGAAGAGTCTGCGTTAATCGATAGGTGTGTGCCAAGCATTAGTCTGTCGAGTGAGACGGTGAATAAAAAATATTCCTCCTCCACTTAAAAGAGCATTTAATCAACAACAAACGCCAGCATGCCGAATTCCAATCGTGCTGTTTATCAGTGATTATATCCCGCAGGCGTCGGGCTTTATTAGATGGCGTAGAGGTCTGCTTGTTTAGCAGGAGTTCATTGCTACAAATATAAGATGGTTTATTTTATTTCAATTCGATTTCTTATATTAAAGGTGCAGGGATTTATTATTATTATTATTATTATTATTATTATTATTATTCCTATTCGATTTCTTATATTAAATGTGCAGGGTTTTTTAAAATTATTATTCCAATTCGATTTCTTATATTAAAGGTGCAGGGTTTTTTTAATTATTATTCCAATTCGATTTTTCACATTAAAGATTCAATCTGTTTAGTTATTTTTAGTTATTATTTAGTTCCAAACCCTGAGTGAGTGCTCCGCAAGGCTCAATGGGTAGGTGTAAACCACTTGCACCGACCAGTGATCCATAACTGGTTCAACAAAGGCCATGGTTTGTGCTATCCTGCCTGTGGGAAGCGCAAATAAAAGATCCCTTGCTGCCTGTCGTAAAAAGAGTAGCCTATGTGGCGACAGCGGGTTTCCTCTAAAAACAGTGTCAGAATGACCATATGTTTGACGTCCAATAGCCGATGATAAGATAAAAAATCAATGTGCTCTAGCGGCGTCGTTAAATAAAACAAACTTTTTATTATTTAGTATTCCCATTCGATGTCTTATATTAAAGGTGAATTATTTTTTATTATTCCAGTTCGATTTCTTATAATAAAGATGCAGTATTTTTTATTATTCCAATTGGATTTTTATTGCTACAAGTTAAGGGTTTTTATTATTCCAATTTGATTTCTTATATTAAACATGCAGGCGTGGGGGTGGAGGGGGGGGGGGGGGTCCAATTTGATTTCTTATATTAAAGGTGCAGTTTTGCCTACCGCTCCAGCTAGGACATCGTTGGCTAACGTAAAACGTTAACACTAACTACTGTTTTTAATCAGCTCGCATTGTTTTGACTTTCAACGCATATCGTCAGAAGTCTTAAAGGTGCATGTTCCTTTAAAACCATTGTCAAGTACTCCTTGGTGAAACTCAGTTTATTGATTACACTATCCATTGTTACCGGCCTCAGGTGGCGCATTGATTAAGCCATCGGACTACAGGCTGGTAGGTACAGTGTTCGCAGCCCGGTATCGGCTGCAACCCAGAGGGAATTCTAACGGCTTAATGGGTAGGTGTAAGGCCACTACACCCTCTTCTCTCTCACTAACCACTAACCAACTAACACCTAACCCACTGTCCTGGAGAGACGGGCCAGATAGCTGAGGTGTGTGCCAGGGCAGCTTGCTTGAACCTTAATTGGATATAAGCACGAAAATAAGTTGAAATGAATGAATGAATGTCCATTGTTGTACATTCAGTGTGTTGTTTATTTTCTTATTTTCTACAGACTCTTGACGACTTCATCTTGGTTTGATCATTTGATGCCAGACAGCATTCTGGCACCGCTGGGGAGTTTGGAATGTGCCTTTAAGAAAGTATATCTTATTTTCTACAGACTCTTGACGACTTCGTCTTGGTTTGATCATTTGATGCCAGACAGCATTCTGACACCGCTGGGGAGTTTGAAATGTGCCTTTAAGAAAATATATCTTATGAATACTTCAACACACTTCGGCTGATTATTTTCTCGTCTCTTAATAAGATTTGAAATTTTCGAGTTCCGGATAAATTTATAGAAAATAGGAAAATTGATTCGGTAAATAGACTTGTCAAGATGAGCCTAAAATCTTCACAAAACATTGATCACTTTTAACACACACAAAAACTATGAATTATTTAAATACAATTAAAGTAAGCTAAATTAATATTTGCGTTTCTTTTATTGTTCAGTATATAATGCTACGAACTACAAAGTTTCTTTAAAGGCGCAGACCTAGAGTTTTAACCCGTACAAAATGGACACTAAGTTTAATTAAAGGGACAGTCCCTACTTTCAGCTCATGAAAATGCACACTGAGTTTAGTTCAGCTCATGAAAATGCACACTGAGTTTAGTTAATCTACAAACCTGTAACACATTTGGATAAAGTTACAATTGAGTGGAACATGATCCTGTGACTTTGAAATGGTGAAATACCTTCTAAAATAGACTAAAAATCGACTTCTTAACTGTTACTTCTCAGACGCACGTGCTTTTTTACAAATTTGAGAAATGCCTTTTGTGATATTAAAATCACCAGGATGACCAAAACACTCCGAATGTACGGAAATGGATAATGTAAACAATAAAATTTTAAGTAAGGTATGATTTCAGTTATCACAAAACGGTTCTAATAGTCAAAACTATGCCTTAGTGTTTAAAATCTAGGGTATGTCCCTTTAATTTACAAACCTGTAACTCATTTGGATAAAGTTACAGTAGAGTGAAAGAAGAGTCTGTGATGTTAAAACGGGAAATGTCCTTAAAAATAAACTAGAACTCAAATCAATAAAACGCTACTTCTCAGACGCTTGTGCGTTTTTAAAAATATGAAAAATGCAATTTGTGGTATTTTTATTACTAGGATGACCAGAAACACTTCAGTTCTACGGAAATGGATACTCCAAAGAATAAAATATCAGTAATGTTTGATTCCAGTGATCATAGACGGCTCTAATAGAGAAACGTAATATTTATGCTGTAGTGTTTAAACACTAGGCTCTGTCCCTTTAATGCAGTATACACATCATGCATTATTGACAGAACAAATAAATAATTCAGAACTTGATGTTTGGTATGTGCCCTAGATCGGCCCAAGCACTTAGTGTAAATATAACCTGACGTATTTCAATAAAATGAAACTTGACGATCTATTCTAAATGTTTAAATATTAATCATTCACTCGGGACTACAGTCGCAAAAGAATTTTTTTTTAATATATATACTTGCAGGAAGTAAAACAATTATTAGAGAGCCAGAACAATGTCTCAAGATATTTTAACAATCTTCGTTTTTTTCTCTCGTTTTTTACCTAAAGGTGAAAGAACTCTTCACGGGGTCTTCACCTTGACGTTAAAAAAGGACTTTTTTTTTTTTTTTACCTAAGAAAACACAGGCAGACTCTATTATTAAGTAAAACGATTGCGTCATCGTGAGACTTGTCGTAACTTTATCGTTCATCTCACAGATGATTAATGATGGGGGTTTTATTAGCAAACTATTTTACTACTATATACATGTATGTATGTGCTGTATATTAATTAATTTCACGTTGTCAAGAAAAGTATTATCTAACCAAAGATACAATTTATCATTGATGTTATTCGTGCCCTTTTGGTTTTCTTTTGGAAAGCCTGAGAATTCTTTTACAAAAGTGATAATTAAAATATCCGCAACTGTCGCAGAGCGTCGAAAGAATCGATAGTATATATTTTTTTATTCAACACACACGCGCGCACACACACACAAACAAACAAACACACACACGATGTTTTTTCGAGATGGGGCGGAGAATTGGTAATCAAAGAGTATGTCACTACTTAGTGTAACTGTTGTCGGAATTCTGGCTTTGCTACGCTTCTGTTGATTGGATTTAAAATATTAAACTTTTTCAACCACATCTTTTAGTACAAGTTAAAGTTTGTTTTGTTTAACGACACCACTTGAGCACATTGATTTATTAATCATCGGCTTATTGGATGTCAAACCTATGGTAATTTTGACATATAGTCTTTTCATTAGTAGCAAGGGATATTTTGTATATGCACCATCCCACAGACAGGATAGCACATACTACTGCCTTTGATAAATCGATAAACCAGTCGTGGTGCACTGGCTAGAACGAGAAATAGCCCATTTAATATCCAGTCAACAGAACCACAAACGTAGCAAAGACAGAATTCCGATGACAGTTACACTAAGGTGACATACTCTTTGATTACAAATTCTGCAATGCACATGAAAAGACACCGACAGCACAGCGGATGACCTAACTCATGAAGCTATGCCCCCCTGACCAACGCACATTCTAAGTGAATAAAACATACCTTATTTCTCAATTAAAAGGCCTGTCCTGAGTTTCCTGCATTGTAAGATGTTTGCGACTAATAAAAACTCTTTTAACGTCTAAAAATACGCATTCAGTATATTTTCTTCTTTAGAATATCAGTGTCTGTATATTCAATGTGTTTCTGGGATAGTTTGTATGTGCACCATCCCACAGACAGGATAGTACATACTACTGCCTTTGATAAATCGATAAACCAGTCGTGGTGCACTGGCTAGAACAAGAAATAGCCCATATGACCCACTGACGGGGATCGATCCCAGACAGATCGCGCATCAGATGAGCGTTTTACCACTGGGCTACGTCCCGCCACTCTTTTAATACAGGAAAGGGTCATGATGTCCACTCGCTTTTTCTCTATGTTGTTTGGATATTCCACTACTAACATGTTCATGCTCCATTGTTCCTAGTTTCGGAGAATATGCGCGTGATGATTCTACGTGCACGTGATGAATAGCGTGGTGCCGCGGGGTCTTCCCTGGTACATTCACGTCATTAACTTTCAAGAGGTTGTATGCTAATGCAGATGAATCTTCTTCATAAACTAGGTGCACCTAGCTCTATTTTTGCAAGCTATTTTGATATTCTCTTCAAGACTTGGCGTTTGAAGAAGAGTTGTTTATGCGCAAGTCTAATGTCGTATGCCCGTATAGCCCTGTCGTTGAGTTGCCTTCTTGCTTGCATCTGATATTAATAAGCTATATGTCGTAGGTAAAAGTTGATAACTTGTATATTAAATCACACGCGTTCGTGTATGGTATACATAGCTCTGAATAAAGATCAAACAGGTGTACATACTATATAAGAAACATTTCTTGGATACTGATATTAAAATGTTTTATTGTCGGTGTTTATGTAGACAGATCACGAGAAGGCTGATACCCTTGTTTTTTGTTAGATTGTTCGACTCCGCATCGATATCCCTGCATTAAAATATTAACATATTATTGTTTTCAATGCTTTACATTTTAATATTTTGCTTTCCCTGCCAAAATACGGGTTGTTATACATGTTCTACCTTAAAATATCAATATGTTATTGCCACCAATGTCTAACTATAAACGCAATAGCATTATTTATATATTTCTTAATTAGTTCAGGTGTAATATATTGACTTTCCTTTTCTGTGAAAAAAACTTCTATATTTTGCGTCAAAGTTGATTATTTGTACTGATTCACTTTTGTGTATCTCAACTTCAAAAAACTTTCCTTCTAACTTTAATAACAATGAAATCCTGGCTTCGAGCTTATAAAAAAACAAAACAAGGCCTAATTTACGAAGCCTGTTTTTCTTAAACGTAGGTGTAAGACTAAAACAGACTTTGTAAAGTCGACCCGAGTCTAGACTCAAGACTCTAATTATAGTCTGAGACTTTAATGTCATGGCAACACGTGTGACGTCATTTGAGATTTGTGTCTAGACTCTAAAGTTTTCTAAGCACTGGTTCTGGGCGTATTTTGTATGTATAATGTGTTAACTTCATCGAATAACGGTTTGCCTCCAACTACGCCTATATGGTGTCTTACATGGTGTGATTGTCACTCTTGAGCGAGAGAGAGAGAGAGAGAGAGAGAGAGAGAGAGAGAGAGAGAGAGAGAGAGAGAGGGAGGGAGGGAGGAAAGGAGAGAGAGAGAGGGAGGGAGGGAACGAGAGAGAGAGCGAGAGAGAGAGAGAAAGAGAGAGGGGGAGAGGGAGGAGGGAGAGATAGATAGAAACGTGGAGAGATACATATACAGATACACACACAGAGAGAGAGAGAGAGAGAGAGAGAGAGAGAGAGAGAGAGAGAGAGAGAGAGAGAGAGAGAGAGAGAGAGAGAGAGAGAGGGGGGTGAGAAAGACACAGAGAAAGACAGAGAGAGAGAAAGACAGTGAGGTAGAAATAAAGAAATATAGAGAGAAAGACACACAGAGAGAAAGAGAAAGAAAGATAGTGACAGAGATACAGAGATAGAGAGAGAGAGGGAAAGAGAGAGAGAGAGGGGGGGAGAGAGAGAGAGACATGGAAAGAGACATGGAAATACAGAAAGAGAGGCAGAGAGAAAAATAGAGAGAGAGAGAGAGAGAGAGAGAGAGAGAGAGAGAAAGACACAGATAGAGAAAGACAGAGAGAGATAGAGAGAAATACAGATGGAGATAGAGAGAAAGAGAGAAAAAGCTAGAGAGAGACAGATACACAGAGAGAGAAAGAGAGAGACAGACAGAGACAGAAACAGAGAGACATAGACAGAGATAGAGAGAAAGAGGAGAGAGAAGAAAAGAAAAGGAGATAGTGTTTGGGAAGGAGGAACGGCGATTCTATCTCATTCCAAAACAAAGATTCAAAAAGGGATATGTCGTACGCTCTGTCCTTGTGGAACAGGATAATGAATGGATGTTTAACGACACCCCAGCACGAACAATACATCGGCTACTGGGTGTCAAACTATGGTAAACTGAATGAATGAATGGATGTTTAACGACACCCCAGCACGAAACATACATCGGCTATCGAGTGTCAAACTATGGTAAAGGCAACACTTAGTGATGGTCAGCATCAATATAAAAATTCAACAGTTAAGTCAAAACACAGTGTAAAGAACCGTGTAAAAATACAAATTTCACAGATAGATAAAATAAAAGTCCGTATCACGTAGAAACTGTAATGTAAGTTCCGGATGGAGTCGAAAGGATTCCATCACATTTCGTTGTTGTCCAAATATATGGAACAGGATAAATACACATGAGTCGTGTCTCACCTGGTTTGAATAGAGACAGGATAATGTCACCTGGTTTGAATAGAGACAGGATAATGTCACCTCGTTTGAATAGAGACAGGATAATGTCACCTGGTTTGAACAGAGACAGGATAATGTCACCTGGTTTGAATAGAGACAGGATAATGTCACCTGGTTCATCAAGGGCGATCGACTTCACGACCGACCGTTCCCCAGGCAAGTGTTCTCCCTGTTCACCAGTTGCAAATTAACTAATTCTCGTCTCTATCGAGTACCCAGTTGCGTTGTCACCAACACCGTTAACGTGACAGGCCTAGCGGCCAAAGATCTTTTATGTCGGCTTTACAAGATTATATAAATTCCCGAACACTTGTTGAAAACGCAATACACCAAAAGCAAACAGTTCAGCCTGCGCTAACAAAAGTGGTCTAACTCGATTTTTCGCGTTTTTCAGTTCAGCGCGAAAAATTGCACCTTAGTGGTAAATGAACTTAGTGAGAATTGTTCAATTAATGTCTAGTTCCATTTGTGAAATATTGCTGGCATTGATTTCAAAACTTGAAGTATGGCCAACTTGAATAACTCGCTGCAAGAATGGTCTAACTGAAAATCCAATATGGCTACGCTCTTGACGAAAGGGTGTAGTGGCGTGAACATAATGTTTTGATACTGAAGTTTTTTGAAGATGACTGAATATTCTGATAGTAAATATTAATGAAACACACATGTTCGAGATTTGCATCATACTGTTAGTATCAACTATTTTAAATGGAATTACGTATGGCAAGCGGTTATTGTTTTTAGAACTTAAATTAGACATTTGTGGGGGCGGGACGTAGACACGTGGTAAAGCGTCCGCCTGATGTGCGGTCGGTCTAGGATCGATCCCCGTAGGTGGGCCCATTGGGGTATTTCTCGTTTCAGCCAGTGCACCACGATTGGTATATCAAAGCCCGTGGCATGTGTTATTCTGTATGTGGGATAGTGCTTGTAAAAGATACCGTGCTACTAATGGAAAAATTTAGTTTCCTCTCTGAGACTATACGCCAAAATTACCAAATGTTTGACATCAAATAGCCGACAATTAATGAATCAGTGTGCTCTAGTGGTGTCGTTAAACAGAACAAACTTTCAAACAAACTTGTTCATTTTAATTTGATGTTCTGATTGGTAATCGGTTGTTGGAACTCAGGGCCAACCAGCATTAACTTCGATTATTTAAAACTTTCTTTCTGTTTTTATTCCACTGCCCCCTTTCTTTTCTCTCCTTTGAATTTCATCTTATTTCTTCTCAATCTAACAGCTGCTCCTATCTTTCAACTTCTTTCCCTGTCCACCTCCACATCCTGGTCTTTCCAACCGCGACAGGTGCTTCTCTCTTGTGGCTATCTGTGCCACACACCTGCCATTTCCCATCAGCTCTAGCTGTGGGCTTAGTCTGTTCAGTGGTTACTTGTGACATTGTTAAGACGTAGTTGTAACCTCCTACTATACTCCCCTACTACCGGCGGTCGTTAGTTAGTGCCGTGGGTCAGACCAGCTTTATTAGCGGCTAAGGACGAGGGTGTCAGCTGGATTGTTTGTTTTGTTAACGTCACCACTAAAAGAACATTGCTTTATAAATCAGCGGATGTTGAATAGCAAACATTTAGTAATGTTGACATTATAGAGTTAGAGGGGTAACACGCCACATTTTTCCCATTAGTAGCAAAGGCCGTGATATGTGCTATCCTGTCTGTGGGATGTTGCATATAAAAGATCATTTGCTACTAATGGAAAAATCTAGCGGGTCTCTCTCTCTCTCTCTCTCTCTCTCTCCCCCTCTCTCTCTCTCTCTCTCTCTCTCTCTCTCTCTCTCTCTCTCTCTCTCTCTGGTGTGTGTGTGTGTGTGTGTCTCTCTCTCTCTCTCTCTCTCTCTCTCTCTCTCTCTCTCTCTCTCTCCTCTCTCTCTCTCTCCCTCTCTCCCTCCCTCTCTCTCTGTCGCTCTCTCTTTTTCTCTCTCTTTTTCTCTCTCTCTCTCTCTTTCTTTGCCTCTCTCTGTCTCTCTTATCTCTGTCTCTCTCCCTCTCTCTCTCTCTCTCTCTCTCTCTCTCTCTCTCTCTCTCTCTCTCTCTCTCTCTCTCTCTCTCTCTCTCTCTCTCTCTCTCTCTATCTCTCTCTCTCTCTCTCTCTCTCTCTCTCTAACTTGGTTCAGACATATTGGTGGTTTGAAACTGCTACACCACCGGGATCGTTCTCCCGTTCGCGATTATTCTAGACATTTTCACGTCATGGGTGATCACGTTATGGGTGGGCAGGGCAGCAAGGTGACATAGGTAATGGGTGGTACAAGTTGGGGAAAGTTTGTAATTAATGTCTCAGTTTGTAGCCTGGACGAGACTAAGTAGATACATTACATTCATCTAGACCCGTCTTGCCGGCAACAATCGAATCCAATAATAGAAGCCTAATTGACTTTCTTATGAAATAGAGGGTGTCAAGTACACTTGACACGTTGAATGCTAGCGTACTACAATGAGCAATGCTATTAACGCAACCACTTATATCTCATTGGACAGAGACAGGCTATCAAGAGACAGGTCGATCTTATTTTCTTTGTTTGCTACATATCGCTAATGAATATTGGAAATAGATACTTGTATATGAAATGGATACTAGTATGTGAAAGGGCCTTTTAATAACTTCCAGGGGGTCGCTTTAACCCCGAAAAAGTCTGGTGTACTTTAAACTGGCGTAGAATGCACATACCGTGACTAGCTGTGAAGCTGTTACACATGCAAAGATGAAAGGTTGATCTGTTACATTTATTTGTAACGTGTGAATAAATGCGAAAGCTTATACACCTCCCCCTCTCTCTCTCTCTCTCTCTCTCTCTCTCTCTCTCTCTCTCTCTCTCTCTCTCTCTCTCTCTCTCTCTCTCTCTGTCTCTGTCTCTCTCTCTCTCTATCTCTCTATCTCTCTCTCTCCCTATCTCTCTATCCCTCTCTTTTTCTCAATCCATTTAAAATTCAGTTATATCTGTATAAGACGCAGTATAAAATTCATTTTATCATGATCATGAGTTCAAGTTCATAACTGGTTTACGAGAAGTAATATCAGGAAACTACCCAAACGAGTTTGTTGGGTTTTTTAATCCATAAATATTTGATTTCTGACATATAGGTTTGGAGGTAACTCGTTCCATTCTTAGATTTGCAGCAAGACAGGCAGGACATCACATATCACAACCTTTGATATACTCGTCGTGGGGCACCAATTGTCACGGGGAGGGGGAAAACCAAACAGAGAAAGGGTTCACTAATGGGGTTCGATCCTGTGACTAAAGCACCACAGGCGAGCTATCTGCCGACTGGGTTAGATCCCACGTTGTAGTGTAGAAATGTATGATTTGACACATGTGACGGGTTTAAGTACCAGCTAATACAGAGTTGTATGATTTGACACATGTGACGGGTTTAAGTACCAGCTAATACAGAGTTGTAAAATAATTCAGCTTTTCGTCAAACTCAAATCTCAAAGAAACCTCGTGACTCTCTTATTAATACGGGGCGAGACGTAGCCCAGTGGTAAAGCGCTGACTTGATGCTCGGTCGGTTTGGGATCGATCCCCGTCTGTGGGCCCACAATCTGATTAAAATTAGCTCTACTGGGTCTACCAGTAGATCTAGCAGTATAAGTAACAATTTAAATATCGACCAATTACACTTCGCCTTTTATAGCGTTATTCGGGAGCATGTTGGTCTTGTTAGTCTATTTCAACATTGAAAAAACAGGGGGAAAGTGCAGTAATAAACTCTGGATTGTATACGAGTATAAACAGATTTTATGGCTATACCATCACAGTTTTTGTTTTCTTCTTGAAACCAATTTTATATAAAATTTTATATTGCAATTAGTTTCCGGCATACTTCGTAATTCACCCGAATCATTTCGTATACCCTCGGCATAATCCCGAATGTTTTCAAATTCTTTTCAAATCACTGGCATGATTTTGCAAGTAAGGTTTTGATTGGTCTAATGAAAGGTCAACTGGATATGAACACCAACGGGCTGCTGTTAGATCCACATGTAATAGTGGAGATAATTTTAATTACATTGGTGGGCCCATTGAGCTATTTCTCGCTCCAACCAGTGCACCACGACTGGTACATCAAACACCGTGGTATGTGCTATCCTGTTATGGGATGGTGCATATAAAAGATCCCTTTCTGCTAATCGAAAAGAGCAGCCCATGAAGTGTCGAAAGCGGGTTTCCTCTATTAATATCTGTGTCGTCCGTAACCATATGTCTGACCCCATATGACTGTAAATAAAACGTGTTGAGTACGTTGTTAAATAAACCATTTTCATCCTTCCTCTTATTAATACAAATAGAACGATAAAGCCATCCCTGTCAAATCATGAGAAATTATCCATATCTGTCACAAATAGTTATACATTAGGCTGTCCATTCGCCTGCCTGTAAAAGTCTAAACAGATGACAAAATAAATCCTCTTTAATAAGATTCTTTTCACCATGTTTTCTCAAGGATTATACGACACTGACATGTCAAATATTTCAACATTTGCTGAACTATTACATATAAAGTAATTTCTTTCTTTTTTCTTAAGAATAATGCGATCAAATCCCTTATGTCTAACAGATATTTTTGTTCGAAATTGTAAAGACGAGCTTTGGTCATTATAGGAATTTAATGGTGTTCTTTCTGTGATCTTTGTTTTTGAAGCTTTGTACCGCGATTATATATCTGAAATTATTTTAGATCCTAACCGATGTCAGGTTATTTTGCATGTTTCTTTAGACGTATAGTATTTAGTCATGAACTCTAGCGTTACATCTGTTAGAGGATATGATTTGACATGGAATTTTCTATCGGAATTTTACACTCTTAGTTCAAAGCTGTCATTTGAAGCAGCCGACCTTTGTGGCATAATTGATCAACAGCCTTGATGGTGTAGTGGTTCAATTATCGGACTCCAGGCTAGTAAGTACTGGGTTCCAAACCAGAGCAAGTGGGGAAGTGTAAGGCCACAACACTGACTCTCTCTGATTATGAATATTGGAAATGGATACTAGTATATGAAATGGCCTTTTAATAACTTCCAGGGGGTCGCTTTAACCCCGAGGAAAAGTCTGGTGTACTTTAAACTGGCGTAGAATGCATATACCGTGACTAGATGTGAAGCTGTTAAAGATGAACGATTGTTCTGTTACATTTATTTGTTGCTTGTGAATAAATGCGAAAGCTTATATACCCTCTCTCTCTCTGTGTGTGTCTCTCTCTCTCTCTCTCTCTCTCTCTCTCTCTCTCTCTCTCTCTCTCTCTCTCTCTCTCTCTCTCTCTCTCTCTCTCTCTCTCTCTCTCTATCAATATTTGTATGTGTGTATCTCTCTCCCTTTTTCTCTCTCTCATTCTCTCTGTGTCTCTTTCTCTCTATCACTATCTCTGTCTGTATGTCTGTATGTATATATATATATATATATATATATATATATATATATATATATCTCTCTCTCTCTCTCTCTCTCTCTCTCTCTCTCTCTCTCTCTCTCTCTCTCTCTCTCTCTCTCTCTCTCTCTCTCTCTCTCTCTTTTATCCACTAACAACTAAGCATTAACGTCTGTCATTGGCATATAACACAGATAGTCGACATGTGTGCCTAAATAGCGTGCTTGCACTTTAATAGGATATAAGCACTAAAATTTCATTTAAGAAAAACAGAGTCAATGTTAAGGCTGATATGTCCTTGGTTCGTATCTCGGTACTGACTCAGAGTGAGTTCTCGCTGCACTGTGGATCATTGTCAATTTCAAGGTCAAGTGGTGTCCTGAACGCAGGTTCTGACCACTGTCAGCTGAATCGTCCACGATCATTATTACACTTGTTCACCTTTTTCACTAAAGATTAGCCACTACCCATTACACTAACCATTAACCTCTGTCCTGGCCAGACAGCCCAGATAGTGGAGGTGTGCTGTAATCTTAATTGGACGTAAGATGGAAATTAAATGGAAGCGAAATGAACTAAACGAAATCTGAGACAGAGTGGAACAGTAATTAACTCATCCACTTGTTAGGCGTCTCAAAACATCACTTCATGTGTAATGAGCCAAACTGGGCAACTTGTCCTCGGCCGCTAGGTCTTTGGTGGAAGCGCACCCATATGTTTTTCTTCTTACGGATAATAAATTCCCACCCACACATTCTGCTCAAATCCCCTTAGGAGATCGTGTTGACAGTGTGGTTGATGTCTGCATGAAGCCTTTTCCGGCAAGGTCTTTGGAAAGGTGCAGTCAATCTCATGATCATGGTTAGGAGCAGCTCAGTTAATTTCCTTATTGTTGTAGGCTTAGTGCAATACAATATGTACAATATAAAAGTTGTGTTCATGCGTTATAAAAACTGGATAAAAACTGGTAGTGGGGTGCGAACCCAGTACCTTCGCGTCTTAAAACCAATGTCCAAACCACTACAACAGCGAGGCTGCTAACAGTAGTATGTAATTGTGTTATATTTACCTAAGGTTCAAGGTCATAACTTGGCTCAAAGCTAATGGTTTTGTCTTGAAAGAGTATTGGGATTGTTTTGTTGTGTTTTTGGGGAGAGGTATTTGTTTATTTATTTATTTATCTATGTATTTATTTATTTATTGTTTTATCGTTTTATTGTTTTATGTGAGACTTGTTGTTGTTGTTGTGGCGTGTGGTGGTTTTTTGTGGTGGGTTTTTTTTTTCCTGGGGCGTCGGGGGTTGGAGTATGTGTTGTTTGTTTGTTGTTTGTTTTGTGTTTTTTTGTTGGTTTTTGTTTTTTAAATTTATTGAGAGTGTATGTACTATCCTGTCTGTAGGATGGTGCATATAAAAGATCCCTTGCTGCTAATCGAAAAGAGTAGCCCATGAAGTGGCGACAGCGGGTGTCCTCTCAATGTCTGTGTGGTCCTTAACCATATGTCTGACGTCATATAACCGTAAATAAAATGTGTTGAGTGCGTTGTTAAATAAAACATTTCTTTCTTTATTCTATTTGGTTGTTGGGACGTGTCTGGAGGTTTATTGTTTGGGTTGTTATGGGTGGTTTTGTTTTCTTGGGTTTTTTCGTTTCGGTTATTTTATTTTAAAGTACAACGGTAATTTCTTTAGCTTACGACTTATCAAGGTCGGAGAGGGGACCAACACCTCACCTTGTGATGGTTAATTTGTCTTGTATCCACTGGCAAGGTCGAGCATGATGACCATTCCCGACATCAATCAATGCGAGTGCCTGGACGCAATGGGAATTGGGATTTACCGTTATTACTGTATATTTGGTAATTACCCAAGGGATTAATATTTATATTTAACTTACAACAACCTCTGGTAGAGTTCAGGCCCATAGGAACGATATCTGGTTTTTTGGTTGTTGTTTTGTGGGGGGGTTGGAGGTGGGGTTTTTTGACGGGGTAGCACAACCTCTAGTGCGGGGTCTACAGTCTCTAGTGCGGGGGGACTCCATAACCGTTACTTCTCAGACGCACATGCGTTTTTAAAAATGCATTTTGTGGTGTTAGAAACGCCAGGATGACCAGAAACACTTCGGTTGTACGGAAATGGATAATCTAAGCAATACAATATAAGTAATGTTTGATTTCAGTGATCATAAACGGCTCTAATAGTGAAACATATGCTGTAGTGTTTAAAAACTAGGGTCTGTCCCTTTAAATTCGAAGGATTTACTACAACAGGGGTGGGTTTTTTATGTCATTGTTTTATGGCGCCCGAGGAGGTTCGATCCTTAGACGTATTGCGCATCTGGTCAGCGCAGAAAAAAATCATCGTGCTACATGCGGTCTTGATGGCTTTCACACGCTTGGCTGTACTCAAATCGGTTTCTGCTCAGTTGAGTGACTTTGCGGCGGATTGTGCGTTAAGTGTATAAGATGTGTTTTAATTGTTATTATTGGTTGGGGCGCTTATTGGTTTTCGATTTTGTTTTTACAAGTAAAAAAAGTGGGCGGTTTTATAGTAAATTGTCTTTTGCAGCCAAACATATTTGCTTCATTTATTGCCAAGCGATCCAAGTGAAAATTCAGCTAATGGCGACATCGTTTACAAAGAAAAACAATGTCTTTGCAATCTTTTTACACAGTATTTTAAATATTTTTTTACTTTACATGACATAAAATGCACAAGGTCAAATTAAATGAAATTTTACAAAGCACCGAAACATGATGCAAATTTTAAAACACCAGTTTTTTTTATCAATAAAATTTCTGACGAGTATTATGTATAATTAGTATGCAATTGCTTTTTTTCCTTCTTTTTTTTCCACATTCATGTTTCAAGCGTAAACCGAACATTGGGTTAAATGCAAGGGACGTTTGTTGAAGCCGGCAGTGTTGAGTTTAAATATATGTATTTAGAATAGATAACCAACTTTTGTTTGTTTCCGTGATTCGCCATTGTAACATCCAAAATGTCACTCATCTTGGGTAGTTTGGCCATTTTGTGCGCTACAGCCATTCTACACTTTTAGTATTAAAAAAAAAAGGTTGAAGTTTGTTTAACGATACCACTAGAGCACATTGATTTATTAATCATCGGCTATTGGATATCAAACGTTTGCTCATTTTGACATATACTCTCAGAGAGGAAACGCGCTACACGTTTTCATTAGTAGCAAGGGGGTCTTTGGTATACCAGTCGTGGTGCACTGCCTGGAATGACAAATAGACCAATGAACCCACCGACGGGGATCGATCCCAGACCGACCGCGCATCAGGCGAGCGCTTTACCACTGGACCCGGCCTGTTTTTAGTGAAGTTCTCACTTCGTGGCGGAATACCAATGAGAACTCGCAAGAGATTACATGTACCGATATGTGCACTACGAGTAAAAAAGGTCTCACTTCGTGGCGAAATACCACTGAGAACTCGCAAGAGATTACATGTACCGGTATGTGCACCACGAGAAGAAAAAGTCTCACTTCGTGGCGGAATACCACTGAGAACTCGCAAGAGATTTCATGTACCGGTATGTGCACTACGAGTAGAAAAGGTCTCACTTCGTGGCGGAATACCACTGAGAACTCGCAAGAGATTACATGTACCGGTATGTGCACCACGAGAAGAAAAAGTCTCACTTCGTGGCGGAATACCACTGAGAACTCGCAAGAGATTACATGTACCGGTATGTGCACTACGAGTAGAAAAAGTCTCACTTCGTGGCGGAATACCACTGAGAACTCGCAAGAGATTACATGTACCGGTATGTGCACTACGAGTAGAAAAGGTCTCACTTCGTGGCGGAATACCACTGAGAACTCGCAAGAGATTACATGTACCGATATGTGCACTACGAGTAGAAAAAGTCTCACTTCGTGGCGGAATACCACTGAGAACTCGCAAGAGATTACATGTACCGGTATGTGCACTACGAGTAGAAAAAGTCTCACTTCGTGGCGGAATACCACTGAGAACTCGCAAGAGATTACATGTACCGGTATGTGCACCATGAGTAGAAAAGGTCTCACTTCGTGGCGGAATACCACTGAGAACTCGCAAGAGATTACATGTACCGGTATGTGCACTACGAGTAGAAAAAGTCTCACTTCGTGGCGGAATACCACTGAGAACTCGCAAGAGATTACATGTACCGATATGTGCACTACGAGTAGAAAAAGTCTCACTTCGTGGCGGAATACCACTGAGAACTCGCAAGAGATTACATGTACCGGTATGTGCACCACGAGCAGAAAAGGTCTCACTTCGTGGCGGAATACCACTGAGAACTCGCAAGAGATTACATGTACCGGTATGTGCACCATGAGTAGAAAAGGTCTCACTTCGTGGCGGAATACCAATGAGAACTCGCAAGAGATTACATGTACCGGTATGTGCACCATGAGTAGAAAAGGTCTCACTTCGTGGCGGAATACCACTGAGAACTCGCAAGAGATTACATGTACCGGTATGTGCACTACGAGTTAGAAAAAGTCTCACTTCGTGGCGGAATACCACTGAGAACTCGCAAGAGATTACATGTACCGGTATGTGCACCACGAGCAGAAAAGGTCTCACTTCGTGGCGGAATACCACTGAGAACTCGCAAGAGATTACATGTACCGGTATGTGCACCATGAGTAGAAAAGGTCTCACTTCGTGGCGGAATACCACTGAGAACTCGCAAGAGATTACATGTACCGGTATGTGCACTACGAGTAGAAAAGGTCTCACTTCGTGGCGGAATACCACTGAGAACTCGCAAGAGATTACATGTACCGGTATGTGCACCATGAGTAGAAAAGGTCTCACTTCGTGGCGGAATACCAATGAGAACTCGCAAGAGATTACATGTACCGGTATGTGCACCATGAGTAGAAAAGGTCTCACTTCGTGGCGGAATACCACTGAGAACTCGCAAGAGATTACATGTACCGGTATGTGCACTACGAGTAGAAAAAGTCTCACTTCGTGGCGGAATACCACTGAGAACTCGCAAGAGATTACATGTACCGATATGTGCACTACGAGTAGAAAAAGTCTCACTTCGTGGCGGAATACCACTGAGAACTCGCAAGAGATTACATGTACCGGTATGTGCACCACGAGCAGAAAAGGTCTCACTTCGTGGCGGAATACCACTGAGAACTCGCAAGAGATTACATGTACCGGTATGTGCACCATGAGTAGAAAAGGTCTCACTTCGTGGCGGAATACCACTGAGAACTCGCAAGAGATTACATGTACCGGTATGTGCACTACGAGTAGAAAAGGTCTCACTTCGTGGCGGAATACCACTGAGAACTCGCAAGAGATTACATGTGCCGGTATGTGCACTACGAGTAGAAAAGGTCTCACTTCGTGGCGGAATACCACTGAGAACTCGCAAGAGATTACATGTACCGGTATGTGCACCATGAGTAGAAAAGGTCTCACTTCGTGGCGAAATACCACTGAGAACTCGCAAGAGATTACATGTACCGGTATGTGCACTACGAGTAGAAAAAGTCTCACTTCGTGGCGGAATACCACTGAGAACTCGCAAGAGATTACATGTACCGGTATGTGCACTACGAGTAGAAAAAGTCTCACTTCGTGGCGGAATACCACTGAGAACTCGCAAGAGATTACATGTACCGATATGTGTACTAACAGTAGAAAAGGTCTCACTTCGTGGCGGAATACCACTGAGAACTCGCAAGAGATTACATGTACCGGTATGTGCACCACTAGCAGAAAAGGTCTCACTTCGTGGCGGAATACCACTGAGAACTCGCAAGAGATTACATGTACCGGTATGTGCACCATGAGTAGAAAAGGTCTCACTTCGTGGCGGAATACCACTGAGAACTCGCAAGAGATTACATGTACCGGTATGTGCACTACGAGTAGAAAAGGTCTCACTTCGTGGCGGAATACCACTGATAACTCGCAAGAGATTACATGTACCGGTATGTGCACCATGAGTAGAAAAGGTCTCACTTCGTGGCGGAATACCACTGAGAACTCGCAAGAGATTACATGTACCGGTATGTGCACTACGAGTAGAAAAAGTCTCACTTCGTGGCGGAATACCACTGAGAACTCGCAAGAGATTACATGTACCGATATGTGCACTACGAGTAGAAAAAGTCTCACTTCGTGGCGGAATACCACTGAGAACTCGCAAGAGATTACATGTACCGGTATGTGCACCACGAGCAGAAAAGGTCTCACTTCGTGGCGGAATACCACTGAGAACTCGCAAGAGATTACATGTACCGGTATGTGCACTACGAGTAGAAAAAGTCTCACTTCGTGGCGGAATACCACTGAGAACTCGCAAGAGATTACATGTACCGGTATGTGCACCACGAGCAGAAAAGGTCTCACTTCGTGGCGGAATACCACTGAGAACTCGCAAGAGATTACATGTACCGGTATGTGCACCATGAGTAGAAAAGGTCTCACTTCGTGGCGGAATACCAATGAGAACTCGCAAGAGATTACATGTACCGGTATGTGCACCATGAGTAGAAAAGGTCTCACTTCGTGGCGGAATACCACTGAGAACTCGCAAGAGATTACATGTACCGGTATGTGCACTACGAGTAGAAAAAGTCTCACTTCGTGGCGGAATACCACTGAGAACTCGCAAGAGATTACATGTACCGGTATGTGCACCACGAGCAGAAAAGGTCTCACTTCGTGGCGGAATACCACTGAGAACTCGCAAGAGATTACATGTACCGGTATGTGCACCATGAGTAGAAAAGGTCTCACTTCGTGGCGGAATACCACTGAGAACTCGCAAGAGATTACATGTACCGGTATGTGCACTACGAGTAGAAAAGGTCTCACTTCGTGGCGGAATACCACTGAGAACTCGCAAGAGATTACATGTACCGGTATGTGCACCATGAGTAGAAAAGGTCTCACTTCGTGGCGGAATACCAATGAGAACTCGCAAGAGATTACATGTACCGGTATGTGCACCATGAGTAGAAAAGGTCTCACTTCGTGGCGGAATACCACTGAGAACTCGCAAGAGATTACATGTACCGGTATGTGCACTACGAGTAGAAAAAGTCTCACTTCGTGGCGGAATACCACTGAGAACTCGCAAGAGATTACATGTACCGATATGTGCACTACGAGTAGAAAAGGTCTCACTTCGTGGCGGAATACCACTGAGAACTCGCAAGAGATTACATGTACCGTATGTGCACTACGAGTAGAAAAGGTCTCACTTCGTGGCGGAATACCACTGAGAACTCGCAAGAGATTACATGTACCGATATGTGCACTACGAGTAGAAAAGTCTCACTTCGTGGCGGAATACCACTGAGAACTCGCAAGAGATTACATGTACCGATATGTGCACTACGAGTAGAAAAAGTCTCACTTCGTGGCGGAATACCACTGAGAACTCGCAAGAGATTACATGTACCGGTATGTGCACTACGAGTAGAAAAGGTCTCACTTCGTGGCGGAATACCACTGAGAACTCGCAAGAGATTACATGTACCGGTATGTGCACCACGAGCAGAAAAGGTCTCACTTCGTGGCGGAATACCACTGAGAACTCGCAAGAGATTACATGTACCGGTATGTGCACTACGAGTAGAAAAAGTCTCACTTCGTGGCGGAATACCACTGAGAACTCGCAAGAGATTACATGTACCGGTATGTGCACCACGAGCAGAAAAAGGTCTCACTTCGTGGCGGAATACCACTGAGAACTCGCAAGAGATTACATGTACCGGTATGTGCACATGAGTAGAAAAGGTCTCACTTCGTGGCGGAATACCAATGAGAACTCGCAAGAGATTACATGTACCGGTATGTGCACCATGAGTAGAAAAGGTCTCACTTCGTGGCGGAATACCACTGAGAACTCGCAAGAGATTACATGTACCGGTATGTGCACTACGAGTAGAAAAAGTCTCACTTCGTGGCGGAATACCACTGAGAACTCGCAAGAGATTACATGTACCGGTATGTGCACCACGAGCAGAAAAGGTCTCACTTCGTGGCGGAATACCACTGAGAACTCGCAAGAGATTACATGTACCGGTATGTGCACCATGAGTAGAAAAGGTCTCACTTCGTGGCGGAATACCACTGAGAACTCGCAAGAGATTACATGTACCGGTATGTGCACTACGAGTAGAAAAGGTCTCACTTCGTGGCGGAATACCACTGAGAACTCGCAAGAGATTACATGTACCGGTATGTGCACCATGAGTAGAAAAGGTCTCACTTCGTGGCGGAATACCAATGAGAACTCGCAAGAGATTACATGTACCGGTATGTGCACATGAGTAGAAAAGGTCTCACTTCGTGGCGGAATACCACTGAGAACTCGCAAGAGATTACATGTACCGGTATGTGCACTACGAGTAGAAAAAGTCTCACTTCGTGGCGGAATACCACTGAGAACTCGCAAGAGATTACATGTACCGATATGTGCACTACGAGTAGAAAAGGTCTCACTTCGTGGCGGAATACCACTGAGAACTCGCAAGAGATTACATGTACCAGTATGTGCACTACGAGTAGAAAAGGTCTCACTTCGTGGCGGAATACCACTGAGAACTCGCAAGAGATTACATGTACCGATATGTGCACTACGAGTAGAAAAAGTCTCACTTCGTGGCGGAATACCACTGAGAACTCGCAAGAGATTACATGTACCGATATGTGCACTACGAGTAGAAAAAGTCTCACTTCGTGGCGGAATACCACTGAGAACTCGCAAGAGATTACATGTACCGGTATGTGCACTACGAGTAGAAAAGGTCTCACTTCGTGGCGGAATACCACTGAGAACTCGCAAGAGATTACATGTACCGGTATGTGCACTACGAGTAGAAAAAGTCTCACTTCGTGGCGGAATACCACTGAGAACTCGCAAGAGATTACATGTACCGGTATGTGCACTACGAGTAGAAAAGGTCTCACTTCGTGGCGGAATACCACTGAGAACTCGCAAGAGATTACATGTACCGGTATGTGCACCATGAGTAGAAAAGGTCTCACTTCGTGGCGGAATACCACTGAGAACTCGCAAGAGATTACATGTACCGATATGTGCACTACGAGTAGAAAAAGTCTCACTTCGTGGCGGAATACCAATGAGAACTCGCAAGAGATTACATGTACCGGTATGTGCACTACGAGTAGAAAAGGTCTCACTTCGTGGCGGAATACCAATGAGAACTCGCAAGAGATTACATGTACCGGTATGTGCACCATGAGTAGAAAATGTCTCACTTCGTGGCGGAATACCACTGAGAACTCGCAAGAGATTACATGTACCGGTATGTGCACCACTAGCAGAAAAGGTCTCACTTCGTGGCGGAATACCACTGAGAACTCGCAAGAGATTACATGTACCGGTATGTGCACCATGAGTAGAAAAGGTCTCACTTCGTGGCGGAATACCACTGAGAACTCGCAAGAGATTACATGTACCGGTATGTGCACTACGAGTAGAAAAGGTCTCACTTCGTGGCGGAATACCACTGAGAACTCGCAAGAGATTACATGTACCGGTATGTGCACCATGAGTAGAAAAGGTCTCACTTCGTGGCGGAATACCACTGAGAACTCGCAAGAGATTACATGTACCGGTATGTGCACTACGAGTAGAAAAACTCTCACTTCGTGGCGGAATACCACTGAGAACTCGCAAGAGATTACATGTACCGATATGTGCACTACGAGTAGAAAAAGTCTCACTTCGTGGCGGAATACCACTGAGAACTCGCAAGAGATTACATGTACCGGTATGTGCACCACGAGCAGAAAAGGTCTCACTTCGTGGCGGAATACCACTGAGAACTCGCAAGAGATTACATGTACCGGTATGTGCACCATGAGTAGAAAAGGTCTCACTTCGTGGCGGAATACCAATGAGAACTCGCAAGAGATTACATGTACCGGTATGTGCACCATGAGTAGAAAAGGTCTCACTTCGTGGCGGAATACCACTGAGAACTCGCAAGAGATTACATGTACCGGTATGTGCACTACGAGTAGAAAAAGTCTCACTTCGTGGCGGAATACCACTGAGAACTCGCAAGAGATTACATGTACCGGTATGTGCACCACGAGCAGAAAAGGTCTCACTTCGTGGCGGAATACCACTGAGAACTCGCAAGAGATTACATGTACCGGTATGTGCACCATGAGTAGAAAAGGTCTCACTTCGTGGCGGAATACCACTGAGAACTCGCAAGAGATTACATGTACCGGTATGTGCACTACGAGTAGAAAAGGTCTCACTTCGTGGCGGAATACCACTGAGAACTCGCAAGAGATTACATGTACCGGTATGTGCACCATGAGTAGAAAAGGTCTCACTTCGTGGCGGAATACCAATGAGAACTCGCAAGAGATTACATGTACCGGTATGTGCACCATGAGTAGAAAAGGTCTCACTTCGTGGCGGAATACCACTGAGAACTCGCAAGAGATTACATGTACCGGTATGTGCACTACGAGTAGAAAAAGTCTCACTTCGTGGCGGAATACCACTGAGAACTCGCAAGAGATTACATGTACCGATATGTGCACTACGAGTAGAAAAAGTCTCACTTCGTGGCGGAATACCACTGAGAACTCGCAAGAGATTACATGTACCGGTATGTGCACCACGAGCAGAAAAGGTCTCACTTCGTGGCGGAATACCACTGAGAACTCGCAAGAGATTACATGTACCGGTATGTGCACCATGAGTAGAAAAGGTCTCACTTCGTGGCGGAATACCACTGAGAACTCGCAAGAGATTACATGTACCGGTATGTGCACTACGAGTAGAAAAGGTCTCACTTCGTGGCGGAATACCACTGAGAACTCGCAAGAGATTACATGTGTCGGTATGTGCACTACGAGTAGAAAAGGTCTCACTTCGTGGCGGAATACCACTGAGAACTCGCAAGAGATTACATGTACCGGTATGTGCACCATGAGTAGAAAAGGTCTCACTTCGTGGCGAAATACCACTGAGAACTCGCAAGAGATTACATGTACCGGTATGTGCACTACGAGTAGAAAAAGTCTCACTTCGTGGCGGAATACCACTGAGAACTCGCAAGAGATTACATGTACCGGTATGTGCACTACGAGTAGAAAAAGTCTCACTTCGTGGCGGAATACCACTGAGAACTCGCAAGAGATTACATGTACCGATATGTGTACTAACAGTAGAAAAGGTCTCACTTCGTGGCGGAATACCACTGAGAACTCGCAAGAGATTACATGTACCGGTATGTGCACCACTAGCAGAAAAGGTCTCACTTCGTGGCGGAATACCACTGAGAACTCGCAAGAGATTACATGTACCGGTATGTGCACCATGAGTAGAAAAGGTCTCACTTCGTGGCGGAATACCACTGAGAACTCGCAAGAGATTACATGTACCGGTATGTGCACTACGAGTAGAAAAGGTCTCACTTCGTGGCGGAATACCACTGAGAACTCGCAAGAGATTACATGTACCGGTATGTGCACCATGAGTAGAAAAGGTCTCACTTCGTGGCGGAATACCACTGAGAACTCGCAAGAGATTACATGTACCGGTATGTGCACTACGAGTAGAAAAAGTCTCACTTCGTGGCGGAATACCACTGAGAACTCGCAAGAGATTACATGTACCGATATGTGCACTACGAGTAGAAAAAGTCTCACTTCGTGGCGGAATACCACTGAGAACTCGCAAGAGATTACATGTACCGGTATGTGCACCACGAGCAGAAAAGGTCTCACTTCGTGGCGGAATACCACTGAGAACTCGCAAGAGATTACATGTACCGGTATGTGCACTACGAGTAGAAAAAGTCTCACTTCGTGGCGGAATACCACTGAGAACTCGCAAGAGATTACATGTACCGATATGTGCACTACGAGTAGAAAAAGTCTCACTTCGTGGCGGAATACCACTGAGAACTCGCAAGAGATTACATGTACCGGTATGTGCACCACGAGTAGAAAAGGTCTCACTTCGTGGCGGAATACCAATGAGAACTCGCAAGAGATTACATGTACCGGTATGTGCACCATGAGTAGAAAAGGTCTCACTTCGTGGCGGAATACCAATGAGAACTCGCAAGAGATTACATGTACCGGTATGTGCACTACGAGTAGAAAAAGTCTCACTTCGTGGCGGAATACCACTGAGAACTCGCAAGAGATTACATGTACCGGTATGTGCACCACGAGCAGAAAAGGTCTCACTTCGTGGCGGAATACCACTGAGAACTCGCAAGAGATTACATGTACCGGTATGTGCACCACGAGCAGAAAAGGTCTCACTTCGTGGCGTAATACCACTGAGAACTCGCAAGAGATTACATGTACCGGTATGTGCACCACGAGCAGAAAAGGTCTCACTTCGTGGCGTAATACCACTGAGAACTCGCAAGAGATTACATGTACCGATATGTGCACCATGAGTAGAAAAGGTCTCACTTCGTGGCGGAATACCACTGAGAACTCGCAAGAGATTACATGTACCGGTATGTGCACTACGAGTAGAAAAGGTCTCACTTCGTGGCGGAATACCACTGAGAACTCGCAAGAGATTACATGTACCGGTATGTGCACCATGAGTAGAAAAGGTCTCACTTCGTGGCGTAATACCAATGAGAACTCGCAAGAGATTACATGTACCGGTATGTGCACCATGAGTAGAAAAGGTCTCACTTCGTGGCGGAATACCACTGAGAACTCGCAAGAGATTACATGTACCGGTATGTGCACTACGAGTAGAAAAGTCTCACTTCGTGGCGGAATACCACTGAGAACTCGCAAGAGATTACATGTACCGATATGTGCACTACGAGTAGAAAAAGTCTCACTTCGTGGCGGAATACCACTGAGAACTCGCAAGAGATTACATGTACCGGTATGTGCACCACGAGCAGAAAAGGTCTCACTTCGTGGCGGAATACCACTGAGAACTCGCAAGAGATTACATGTACGGTATGTGCACCATGAGTAGAAAAGGTCTCACTTCGTGGCGGAATACCACTGAGAACTCGCAAGAGATTACATGTACCGGTATGTGCACTACGAGTAGAAAAGGTCTCACTTCGTGGCGGAATACCACTGAGAACTCGCAAGAGATTACATGTACCGGTATGTGCACTACGAGTAGAAAAGGTCTCACTTCGTGGCGGAATACCACTGAGAACTCGCAAGAGATTACATGAACCGGTATGTGCACCATGAGTAGAAAAGGTCTCACTTCGTGGCGAAATACCACTGAGAACTCGCAAGAGATTACATGTACCGGTATGTGCACTACGAGTAGAAAAAGTCTCACTTCGTGGCGGAATACCACTGAGAACTCGCAAGAGATTACATGTACCGGTATGTGCACTACGAGTAGAAAAAGTCTCACTTCGTGGCGGAATACCACTGAGAACTCGCAAGAGATTACATGTACCGATATGTGTACTAACAGTAGCAAAGGTCTCACTTCGTGGCGGAATACCACTGAGAACTCGCAAGAGATTACATGTACCGGTATGTGCACTACGAGCAGAAAAGGTCACAATAAATGTCTGAGCTTGTATAGTTTGTGTATGTGTATTTGGGCACGTATGTGTGCTTTCTTAATGTATCTGTGCGTGCGTGCGTGCGTGCGTGCGTACGAATGCACTGGCGTGCCTAGGACTTTTTATTGGGGGCACCCACATTAGGAGTGGGGCCACCTCTTCTGTCTAAGAGTCGTATGGTGGGACGATAAGCAAATAATACAGGTGGGAGGGGTAAAGACGTGTGATTGGGAGGGCACGCCCACCTCCACCCTCGCCCTTCGGGCTACGCTAATGTGTGTTAGTATGTGTGTGGGCGGGGTGGATGGATGGGGTGCGTGGTTCTTTTGTTCGACGGCTTGTTTGTGTGCGTGTCTGTGTGTCAGTCTGTCTGTACGTGCGTGTATGTGTATGTATGTATATGTTTGTGTGCGTGTCTGTATGTCAGTCTGTCTGTATGTGCGTGTATGTGTATGTATGTATATGTTTGTGTGCGTGTCTGTGTGTCAGTCTGTCTGTATGTGCGTGTATGTGTATATATGTATATGTTTGTGTGCGTGTCTGTATGTCAGTTTGTCTGTACGTGCGTGTATGTGTATGTATGTATATGTTTGTTTGTGTGCGTGTCTGTATGTCAGTCTGTCTGTACGTGCGTGTATGTGTATGTATATGTTTGTGTGCGTGTCTGTATGTCAGTCTGTCTGTACGTGCGTATGTGTATGTATGTATATGTTTGTGTGTGTGGCCGTCTGTATGTCAGTCTGTCTGTACGTGCGTATGTGTATGTATGTATATGTTTGTGTGTGTGGCCGTCTGTATGTCAGTCTGTCTGTACGTACGTGTATGTGTATGTATGTATATATTTCTATGCGTGTCTGTATGTCAGTCTGTCTGTACGTGCGTGTATGTGTATGTATATGTTTGTGTGCGTGTCTGTATGTCAGTCTGTCTGTACGTGCGTATGTGTATGTATGTATATGTTTGTGTGTGTGGCCGTCTGTATGTCAGTCTGTCTGTACGTACGTGTATGTGTATGTATGTATATATTTCTATGCGTGTCTGTATGTTAGTCTGTTTGTACGTGCGTGTATGTGTATGTATGTATATGTTTGTGTGTGTGGCCGTCTGTATGTCAGTCTGTCTGTACGTGCGTGTATGTGTATGTATGTATATATTTCTATGCGTGTCTGTATGTCAGCTGTCTGTACGTGCGTGTATGTGTATGTATGTATATGTTTGTGTGCGTGTCTGTATGTCAGTCTGTCTGTACGTACGTGTATGTGTATGTATGTATATGTTTGTGTGCGTGTCTGTATGTCAGTCTGTCTGTATGTGCGTGTATGTGTATGTATGTATATATTTGTGTGCGTGTCTGTGTGTCAGTCTGTACGTGCGTGTATGTGTATATATGTATATGTTTGTGTGCGTGTCTGTATGTCAGTTTGTCTGCACGTGCGTGTATGTGTATGTATCTCTATGTTTGTTTGTGTGCGTGTCTGTATGTCAGTCTGTCTGTACGTGCGTGTATGTGTATGTATATGTTTGTTTGTGTGCGTGTCTGTATGTCAGTCTGTCTGTACGTGCGTATGTGTATGTATGTATATGTTTGTGTGTGTGGCCGTCTGTATGTCATTCTGTCTGTACGTACGTGTATGTGTATGTATGTATATATTTCTATGCGTGTCTGTATCTTAGTCTGTCTGTACGTGCGTGTATGTGTGTGTATATATATATATATTTGTGTGTGTAGCCGCCTGTATGTCAGTCTGTATGTACGTACGCGCATGTATGTGTATGTATGTATGTATGTATGTATGCATGCATGTATGCATGCATGTATGCATGCATGCATGTATGTATGTATGTATGTATGTATGTATGTATGTACATGTTTGTGTATATGTGTGGTTTCTTCGGACTGATAAGATTCTGATATAGTGAACCACTCACATAAAACGTCAATCGATCAATTGATTTGCTAATAAAATAAATTACAAATCTCGTCTGTGTGTTTTGCCTTTTGCAACATGTCGCATAATTTGATATGCGAGTTAATGAAAGAGTAGAGATTGTCAATCATTTCGTCATATACTGTCTGTGTCACACTGATCAGATACGCAGCGTGTATAGGTGCGCTTGCACTAGGCAACTTCTGGTAAATTCTAATTATGAGATGTGTCATTCAAAATTCATAAAAATAGGATGTTTTTAGTCTCAGTGATATCCACAAAAATATTTTTAGCCATGTACATACATTCAGTGAATATTAACTGTTTTGTAAGAACAAATAGTAATACATGTACTATCCTGTTAATGTCAAAGTTTGTTTGTTTTGTTTAACGACATAATTAGAGAACAATGGTTTATTAATCATCGGTTATTGGATGTTTTGGTAATTTTTGACGAATACGTTTAGAGGAAACCCTCTAAATTAATCCATTAGCAGCAACGGATCCTTTATATGCAATTTCCCACATTCAGGACATCACATACCACAGCCTTTGATATACCAGTCGTGGGGCACTGGCTTGTTTGTTTAAGGCATAGTGCATATAAAAATGATTTTGGAAGGACTAGCCTATATGGTGGGAGCGGGTTTCCTCTCCCTCCCCGTCTCTCCTCTCTCTAGTGGTATTGTTAAATGAAACAAACTTTAACTGTTTCTATTTTCTCTGTCTCTCTTTCTATTCTCTCTCTCTCTCTCTCTCTCTCTCTCTCTCTCTCTCTCTCTCTCTCTCTCTCTCTCTCTCTCTCTGTATCTGTCTCTTTCTGTCTGTCTCTTTATCTTTCTGTATCTGTCTCTCTTCTTGTTTGTTTATATCCGTCTCTCTCTCTCTCTCTCTCTCTCTCTCTCTCTCTCCTCTCTCTCTCTTCTCTCTCTCTCTCTCTGTATCTGTCTCTTTCTGTCTGTCTCTTTATCTTTCTGTATCTGTCTCTCTTCTTGTTTGTTTATATCCGTCTCTCTCTCTCTCTCTCTCTCTCTCTCTCTCTCTCTCTCTCTCTCTCTCTCTCTCTCTCTCTCTCTCTCTCTCTCTCTCTCTCTCTCTCTCTCTCTCTATCCATCTCATTAGCCACATGTTAAACATTAGCAGCTTAAAATATTCGGAGATTTCATAAAACAAAAGCTCCTTGCGTTACTTCTAAATATACATTGAAAACGTGCCTTACGGCAATACATCTCTACCGTCCCACGTGCCCGTAGTCGTAATTATTACTTTGTGTAACCCCGACAACAAATTACACAAATAGTGTGGATTAAGCCAAAGGCTTTCCACTTGTTTTTTTGTTTTTTTATCAGAGTGCATTATGGTCGTTAATTGACACCCGATAGACGTCTAATGTCGCCTTGCCACTAGGGGTCAGTCTAATTAATTTAGTTATTGTCAGATGTCTTCTAAATTATCTTATGTACTTTGCGGGGGTTTTTGTGTGTGTTTTTTGTACTAACCTGATTTTTCAACAACTCACTGAATTGATTCCGCGAGCTGTGACCTTCCTAGCTTTATACGTCCATCAAAGGAAATCATTGTAAACATATAACACTGATGTAATCACTAAAGTAACATGGTGGCGAGTAATGACAAATATGACGTACTCCGGTTGATGTAATTGCAGTATAAACCAGCTATGACGTCACACTGGTTATGTCAATGGGATTAAGGCGTGTAGCATATACTTTTATTTCTTATACATCCGTTGGTGAGAACAGTTATTAATTATTTAAAGAAATATTTTTGGATGCTTCTAGGTTATTACCCAGGCACCACAGCTATGCTATCCAATGAAATCAGCAAAATCAAAATTGATTGCTCGGTGACATAATACGTTAAGGGGAAACTAACTGCTCTGTGACGAATAAGTTATTTGCAAGCGCAAGTCGGTAAATACGTTGTTTGTTGTTTGTTTTGCGTAACAGTACAAGAAGAATGCATTGGTTTATTAATCATCGGGTGTCAAACCGGCCTCGGTGGCGCAGTGGTTAAGCCATCGGACTACAGGCTGGTAGGTACAGGGTTCGGAGCCCGGTACCGCCTCCAAACCTCCAAATCAAGTTCTTAAGGGCTCAGTGGGTAAGTGTAAGGCCAGTACACCATCTTCTCTCTCACTAACCACTAACCCACTAACAACTAACCCATTGTCCTGGGGAGACATCATAGATAGCTGAGGCTTGTGCCCATGACAGTGTGCTTGAACCTTAATTGGATATAAGCACGAAAATAAGTTGAAATGAAATAACATCGTGTGTCAAACTTTGGTAATTTTCACTGATCAATAGTGTTCAGAGGAAACGAAAGAAGGAAAGAAATGTTTTATTCAACGACGCACCCAACACATTGTATTTACGGTTATATGACGTCAGACTTATGGTTAAGGACCACACAGATATTGAGGGAGGAAACCCACTGTCGCCACTTCATGAGCTACTCTTTCCGATTAGCAGCAAGGGATCTTTTATATGCACCATCCCACAGACAGGATAGTACATACCACGGCCTTTGATAAACTAGTCGTGGTGCACTGGCTGGAACGACAAATAATCTGCCCCCACCGTCTTCGCCCAATGGGTCCACAGACGGGGATCGATCCCAGACCGACCGCGCATTGAGCGAGTGCTTTACCACTGGGCTACGTCCCGCCCCTCAGAGGAAACGTGTTATATTTTTCCATTAGCAGCAAGGCATCTTTTATATGTACTTTTTCGCAGACAGGACAGTATATGCCATGGCCTTTGATATACCACTGGGGGAAAAAAGCAATCAGAGAATGGGTCCAGTGAAGAGGTGCGATCCTGTGACCACGGAATCTCAAGAGAACGTTGTATCGACTGATCTAGATTCTGCCCCTAAATAGCTTGTAGTTGCAAAAGACGTTTAAATTGAACAGAGATGTACCTCTACTCTGGATTATTGCCAGTACTAGGATACGATCTCAATTTCTATCAGCCTTTATCGTGATGAAATAACTCGAGTTTGTTATAGCCGTGGTTTTCATATTGCGATAGCCCGTCGGTGGGCCCATTAGGGCTATTTCTCGTTCCACCCAGTGCTCCACAACTGGTGTAACAAAGGCCGTGGTATGTACTATCCTGTCTGTCGGATGGTGCATATAAAAGATCCCTTGCTGCTAATCGAAACGAGTAGCCCATGAAGTGGCGACAGTGGGTTTCCTCTCTATATGTGTGGTCCTTAACTATATGTCTGACGCCATAAAACCGTAAATAAAATGTGTTGAGTGCGTCGTTAAATAAAACATTTCCTTTCATACTGCGATAGATAGTGGTATTTAATTCAATAGTGCGATATATAATGCAAGATATTGCACCATCTTGAAGTCAAGTTAAATGCACCTGTTCTTGACATATTTGACTTTCTAATACTAAATTCTATTTTAAAGTCTCTACTTTGTTTTCTTTAAAATAATAATGGAAAACTTATCTGGAATGTATAACAATAGTTGACCACAAAGAAAATACAAATAAAATGGTGTGAATATCACACACCTGCAAGTTTGCAAACAGAATTTGTTCGAAACAAAAGCTACCGTTTTATGTTCTTCAGGAAGACAAAAATGGCCCATTTTAAAGCAAGATATATATATATATATATATATATATATATTGGACGGGACAATGTTAACGTTTCGTTAAAGCTGGTTTAAAACAATTACATTCAAAGGGTACTTCATATTTCTCATTATTCGTCACCATGTTACTTCACTGATAACTTTAGTGATCTATGTATACAATGATTGCGTTTGATGGGTTTGTAAACCTAGAAAGGTCACAGACCGACGGAATCAAAGTTAACCTTTCGTCGGACTTTCCGACCTGTTGAAATTTCATTTGGTATATGTTCAAAATGCAATTAATTTCTCTCCTCAAAGACAAGTCAAAGTAGTTCGACTTTTATTTGCGAAAGAAGAAACAATATTTAAATGCTGCGAATTAGATTTTAAAAATAACGCTAACACCGGTACTGAAATATTATACCGCGATATATTACCGGTAATATTGCACACCACTAGAAATAATCACTGCGCCATTCAGACCAGCAAAATGTCAAATAGATCTGGTGAAAACGGGGGCAACGACAAGACAAGACAAGACAAGACAAGAATAATTATTACACCCAGGCCGTTATTCTATGGCAAGCAGGGGAAATGTTTATTTAACGACCGCACTCACATTTATTTACGGTCATCTGGCGTCCGGGACATATGGTTAAGACCACACAGATATTGAGGGAGGAAACCCAACTGTCGCCAAGTCAGGAGCTACTCTTTCGATAGCAGCAAGGGATCTTTATATGCACCATCCATAGACCGCATAGTACTTATGCCCACGGTCCCTTTGCTATGCCAGTCGGGTGCACTTGCTGGAACAAGAAATAGCCAATGGCACAACGCGGGGATGGATCCCAGATCGACCTCGCATCGAGCGGACGCTTACCGCGGGGCTAAGTTCGCCCACCTACGTCATATGAGACAGTGTTCAATGGCATAAACATGGTTTACAGGATCAAAAAAAACTAGGATAATTATAACTTGGTAGTGTACAGATATAAGTGGCGGATCCAGAAAAATCCATTTGGGGGTTGGGGCGCCAATGAGGATGAAGCAGAATGCCAGGGAATTAGGGAACGTTTGGAGGGAGATCGCCACAATGTTTTTTTTGAAATTAATATATAACAAAATATAAAACTGTCGCAACATTTAGGGGGGGGCGGACATGGGGGCGCCTAGATCGCCTCTGGATATAATACAATGCGAAAATGAGTAAATGTGAATTGTTACAATAATATAGCTTATGGTGTAGTAAAAAATAGGTATATGTCTGTACTATCGAAGTTTAGGGTGGGCGGTACGAAACTACCAAAAATCCATTAAACCATTCGAGATTTAATTATTACACGGGCAATGGAAGAGTGACAAAACATACTGTGTTCAAAACCAATGTACTTTTTTTACTGACATTTTGGTTGATGACATTTGTCTATGGCACGCGATTTTAAAACATTAGAGTCTTCTGCATGCATATGTTGTGCATCTCTACAAAACATGCAGCCAAATTGGACTGTATATTGTAGTATTAGTACTGTTTTTGGGGACTTAGGCTTCTGAAAGTGTTTAATGATTTCTTTTATAGTTGTGCGTGGTTAATTGTTTTATTAGGCGTGCGACAGCCCTGAATAATCCATACTGTTATCTACAAAACAACGAAAAAAAAGCATCGCGTATTAATTGTTCATACAATTTTTCACAAAAACCCTTTGAAGAGTAATTTCATAGTTATTTCCATTTTTCTGCTTATCATTGTTGCCAGTAGCCAACTTGATCGAAACCTACAAAACCGAATGTAGGCTATAACAGCCGAGCTGAAACCAAAATATTAGACCACTGTTAACATCAAAGAAGACAAGAAAATTTTCCGAGAACCTAATTTGCATTGAATCTGTGTCTTTAGCTGTGTGTGTGTGTGTGGGGGGGGGGGGGGGGGGGGGGGAATATATTCTTTTCTCAGTTCTAATTAGTTAGTTATTTGTCGACATAAAAATGAAGACATTTATATGTTTGTGATGACGTTTCTTTCATCAGTTTTTCTGGTCTATTAATGTTTCGAAAAAAGGGGACATGAAAGGAAATACGTTATAGGACAAGTCAAAAACTATGTGCTTATTTTATTAGGAAGGTGCCATTTTATTTTGTGTAGTAGTATTATTAGTAAGGAATTCATAATGTACCGTAATTAATACAGATACATACGCACGCACGCACACACGTACGTATACGCAAACACATACGCACACTCAAACAAATTTGCACATACATACGCACATAGACACCATCTATACAGGAGACAGAGAGCGATATAGAGACATAGGAAGGACCGGCAGACAGACAGACAGATAGATAGAGAGATACAAAGGGTTAGGCCAGAGGGGAGGAGGAAGGAAATCGAGATATAAAGACTCAAATCGCACACAGGTTACACACATATATACAGAGAGAGATCTACATAGAGGAACAGACAGACACACATTAGATATAGTTAGGGAGAGAGGGAGGGAAGAAGAGAGAGGATAGAAGTGACAGAGAGCGAGAGAGGAGAGGAGTGAGAGGGAGTAGAGATCGAGTGAGAGAGGACGAACAAGAGGAGAGAAAAAGGGGAGAGAGTGAGTGGAGATGGGCGATGGAAGAAGGAAAGAGAAGACAGGAGAAAGGAGAGAGAGGGAGGTTAAGTGGTAAAAGGAGGACGGAAAGAGGGGGAGGAGGAGGGAAGGAAGGAGAAAAGAAGAGGGAGGAGAAGGAGAAGGGAGTAAAGTATGCAATTATGATGTTAGGGAAAAGGAGGATTCGAAACAATGGGAGTCAAGAAGGGGGGGAAAGGAAAGAAGAAGGAAATCGGAAGGGGATGGATAAAGGAAAGGGGGTGGAAGGAGGGGGTAAAAAAGAGGAGAGAAGAGGGTAGGGGAAAACGAGAAAGGGAAAGAGGGACGGGGATGGAAGAAAGAGAGAAGGAGAAGAGATATGGGAGAGGGGGGAGGAAAGGGGGGGGGGTTGGGGAAGAGGAGGAGGAGAATTGGGGAGGGAAAGAAGAGGAAAGGGGAATAAGGAAAGAGGAAGGGAATATGGGTGAAAAAATGGCAAAGAGGAAGGTAAAAGAAAATGGAGAGGATAAGGGGGGGGGGGAGAGAAAGAAAAAAAAATGGAAAAAAGAAAGGGGGAGAGGAAGGGGGAAAAGGATGAATGGGGGGAAAAAAAGAAAGGAAAGGCCGGGTGGAAAAAGGGGAAAGAAGGGCAGGGGGAAAAAAGGAAGGAAGGGAGAGAAGAAAGAAAATAAAGAAGGGGGGAGAGGGAAGAAGGGGGGGGAAAGGGAAAGTAAGGGAAAGAGGGAAGGAAGGAGGTGTGGGAATAAGTGAGGGGATAAGAGTAGGTGGGGGGGAAAAAAGGAGGGGTGAATGAGAAGAAGGGAGAAAGGGGAGGGGAGGGGGGGGAACAGGACAAAAACAAATAATCGGGTGAATGAGTGGGGGGGAAAAGGGGAAGAGGGGGAGGGAAGAAGGGGAGAAGAAAGGGGGAGAAGGGGGAAAAGAGAAAGGGGGGGAAGGAAGGAGAGGAGAGGGAAGGAAAGAGAGGAGAGAAAGGAGGGAGGGACCAAGAAGGGGGGAATGAGGGGGGGAAGGTAAAAGAATAGAGAAGGAGGGGAAAAAAGAAGGAGAGGGAAAAAAGGGGAGAGTAGAAGGGAAAAAGGGAGGAGACGGAAAAAGGGGGTGAAGAAATGAGGGGGGGGAAAAGAAGGGGGAGGACGTGATTAGATAAGAAAAAGGGGACGGGGAAGGGGTATACGAAATAATGTAGTAAAGGAAGTGGGGGGGAGTGAGGAAAAGGAGAGGAGGAAAAAGAAGGGAAAACAAGGCGGAATGAGGTAGAGGGGAAGTAAGAAAAGGACAGAAAAGAGGAAGGAAAAATGGGGAAGGGAAGGGGGGAAAAAGAGGGAAAGATATTAAAAGAGGATAAAGGGAAAGTGGGGAGAGGGGAAAAAGAAGAGAGGGGAAGAAAAGAAAGGGAGGAGGGGGGGGAGCTTAAGAAAGGAAGGGGAGGGAGAAAAAAAAGCGGAAAAAAAAGACAAAAGAAGATTCAGGGATGGGGAATGTAGGGGAGTCAATTAGTGGAAGACACGGCGGAAACTTAGGACAAAAAAACATAGATAAAAGAAAGAGAAGAGTAGGGGGAAAGAGGATCGGAAAGGAGTCAGGAAAACTAAAGGAAGAGGAAAGAAAAAAGAAGAGAAAAGGGGGAAAGGGGGCTTCACGAAAGGAGGGGAGATTAAAGGTCTTGAAAACCTGGGGAAGGGATCTAGCATGGAGTCTGTAGAGCGCTTGAATGACCCATTTTCTCATTGGGTTTCTTTCCGAAGGAAACTGTGGGAACCAAGAATGGGAGGGAAAAAGGGGGGTAGGGGATGGGAAAAAAGGTCTGTGGGATGGTGCATATTAACGATCCCTTGCTACTGATGGGAAACTGTAGCGGGCTTTCTCTCTAAGATCCAGGCAGTGCACCACGACTGGTATATCAAAGACCATGTTATGTGCTATCCTGTCTGTGGGAATGTGCATACAAAAGATCCCTTGCTGCTAATAAAAACATGTAGTGCTAAGACTATATGTCAGAATTACCAAATGTTTGACATCCAATAGCCGATGGAAATAAATCAACATGCTTTAGTGGTGTCGTTAAAAAAACCTTTAACTTTTTAACTTTGATCAAATGCTGTAGCCAAATTGAAGTTGTCAAAATAAGTACGTGTTCTTGTATGAAGTCTTCAGGTTTGAATGTCAAAGATGAAGCATCTGGATCAACAAATGTCAGTATAATTATTTTGCATCAGCCGCAAAGCCCAAATGATCAAATTCGTTGGAAACGCTGTCAACAGAATGATTGCTAATGGAATTTTTTTTCAACGAATTCTTTATTTTGACTTAGGCAACTGAAACAATCAGATTAAAATTAGCTCTACTGGTCTCACCAGTAGATCTAACAGCATTGCGTGGACTCCCATGTCCAGGTGACATTTCATCTATATATAACAATTTAAATATCGACCAATTACACTTCGCCTTTTATAACGTTATTCGGGAGCATACAAATTCTAAAAATATCGGACGAGACTATTTGTTGGTCTATTTCAACATTGAATAAAAAACAGGGGGAAAAGTGCAGTAATAAACTCTGTATTATATACTCGTATAAACAGATTTTATGGCTACACTATCACGGGTGTTTTCGTCTTGAAACGAATTTTATATAACATTTTATATTGCAATTAGTTTCCAGCATACTTCGTAATTCACCCGAATCATTTCGTATACCCTTGGCATAATCCCGAATGTTTTCAAATTCTTTTCAAATCACTGGCATGATTTTGCAAGTAAGGTTTTGATTGGTCGAATGAAAGGTCAACTGGACATGAGCTCCAACGGGCTGGTGTTAGATCCACGTGTAATAGTGGAGCTAATTTTAATTAGATTGGCAACTCAAACTAAACCGAGGTCAATGATCTATATCCATACAAGTCTACAGAAACACACGTATGCATTCACTTCAATGGGTGTTGTATTCAAGGGTAGATAACATTTCAAACAACTTATAGTATGTCCCATGGCATGTCTGGGTGTGTTTACTAAATGGTGAAGGTTTAATACAACGTCAAATCATTTATGAATATTGTCAATTGATATTTCAGTCATTTCACTCTATTTCTCTCTATCTTTCTCTGTCATTTCACTCTATTTCTCTCTATCTTTCTCTGTCATTTCACTCTATTTCTCTCTACCTTTCTCTGTCTATATCTCTGTCTCAGGGGGCGGGACGTAGCCCAGTGGTAAAGCGTTCGCCCAATGTGCGGTTGGTCTAGGATCGATCCCCATTGGTGGACCTATTGGGCTATTTCTCGTTCCAGCCAGTGCACCACGGCTAATATCTCAAAGGCCGTGATATGTGCTATTATGTCTGTGAGATGGTGCATATAAAATATCCTTTGCTATTAATGCAAAAATGCATCACGACTGGTATATCAAAGGTCGTGGTATGTGCTATCCTTTCTGTGGGAATGTGCATACAAAAGATCCCTTGCTGTAGCGTGTTTCCTCTCTAAGACTATATGTCAAAATTACCAAATGCTAACATCCAATAGCCGATGAATAATAATCAATGTGCTCTAGTGGTATTGTTAAATAAAACAAACTTTACCTCCCTCCCTCTCTCTCTCACTCCCCCCCCCCCTCTCTCTCTCTCTCTCTCTCTCTCTCTCTCTCCCCTCCCTCCTCTCTGTCTCTCTCTGTCTCTCTCTCTCTCTCTCTCTCTCTCTCTCTCTCTCTCTCTCTCTCTCTCTCTCTCTCTCTCTCTCTCTCTCTCTCTCTCGTATTGCCGTCAAACGTACTGACCATCATGCTATAACGAATTGTCAGTTTAGAGCATTATTGCCCGTATTTGGCTCGTATATATCTTACTATAACCATCTCAACCCGCACATTGGCATTTCAATCCAATAAACCGGAAATTCCACCTCATGTACATCATAGTGGCAAAATTAATTTCCTGCTCTAATTGCTGTCATTATAGCTAGGAGAAGAAGAGAAAACAAAAAATGTTTTGTTTCACAATACCTACAATTTATATTATCACCAACTGGTAAAAGAAAAAAGAGAAGGAAACAGAATCAAGAAAGAAAACGAATGATTGATGAATGAATGAATGAATGAATGAATGAATGAATGGATGGATTGAAGGAAGGACGGAAGAAAGAAAGAAAGAAGTTTTTGTCTGTCGACATCCAAGAACATTTTAAGCACAGCGTTTGCACGTCTAACACGGCATATTAGTTGCAACTCGCAGACAGAAGGGAGAAAACCTATGCTGGACCACATAAATTACTCTTGCAAGCTCGGGTTTCTTGTTTGTTTGTGTGCGCGCGTGCGTGTGTTTTTTCTTCTTTGGTTTGTTTGCGTTTTGGGGTTTTTTCTAGAATAAATAAGAAATAGAATGCTACCCTCCTGTCTGTTGGATACCATTTATCTTATAACTCGTTGTGTTAAAAACAGGTAAGCATATACCATCACCCTATACTATACCAGCCAGGTAAAACTGGTTGGGACGCGATTAAAAAAACAAAACAAAAAAACCCACCAGCAAACATGATCCTTGTGTTCAGCGACAGCGAGTGACGCTAACCTTCGCGAATTACTCGCATTTGACTGGTCCCCGATGTGGTCTCACGTGAAACGCATAAACCAGTCTAGCCAAAGTGGTTTTTTCCTGCTCGGTCTGGCTGAACTCAACTCCGGTCCACCGATGACGATCGATCCTAAAGGGTAAAAAAAAAAAATAATAATAATAATTTTATAAAATACATTACTATAAAAGTGAAAAATAATTAGCTTTGATACATCAACTTAAAATTCAATCCCTCAAAGAGAAAATTGTTTACATCGGGCTTAAATTTTAAAAAAGAATTAGTCGCAGATAAATCGGGCGGCAAAAAGCAACACACAACATTAGGACTGTAGTTATCGAGAAGTTAAGACCTTCAGGCGAGCGCTCTACCACTGAGCTATGCCCAGCCTGAGACGTCTTTGATGTGGGTATCGTGATGCGACGTGTCACATACATCAGTGGGTAATTTCATTGACAAATGCGCGCCGCAAATAGTCCGTGTAGCAGTGTAATTACGTGTTCAACGTGCGAATACACTGTTCCAAGGTCCATCCTGTTTGTATCCCGTTTCTTATTATTTCTCGTTCATTGCCCATTGCTGCAGATGTTCCTGCTACGACGAAAACAATGTTAAAGGTGCATAATCCACTTTAAATCCGCTAAACCTAGCTCTTTTGTTTGTAGTGTTAAACAATTCCGGCTGTTACAGATGTTTCACCATTAAAGTACACATTACCTACAAATTCTTTCTCGAATTATCAAATTTGGTAGGTTCTATATGCTTCAGGACAGGTGCTTTTAAACTCATTTCTGGAGTCTGGGCTTAAGAGTTTTCTAATAGAATCTGAGATTGTAACGCCGTGGCACAGCTATACACATTAAATGCGCGTGACGTCATTAGAGATTTGAAACTAGACTTTGCACGCAGACTCTAAAGCCTGGTCGTCCTTGTATTTGAATGTTGTGTAAAACAGAAAACGTTCGTACCTCTGGTGTTTATAGCAGCTTTTAATTAATTTTACGCGAAACAGAAACGGTCCATGTATGTATCTCGAGGTTTAGGGTTAATGATTTTAAGATATCCCATCATTAATATAAAAAATAGAGTCGCACGGCCAAAAAATAAAAGAAATCCTGAAATCTATACTTTTAATTTGTCCCGAAAAATACTTAATTCGTTTACCTACAATCATAGTTGTCATAACCCACTTGCTAGTCATATTTTAATATATAATTGAGTTATGGCTTCGTAGCTATAAATCAAGGCGAGGTGTGGGTGTTGCTTATTTCGTTCGTTTTTAAGTTAATGTTATTTGTTTAAAATGTCTGCAGAATGGTGTTTGTTACGGAGCGTCAGCTCAAGAGGAACGTACATTTCAAGTCACAGAATTTTTGCGACTCCGCTTTTAGCAGTTCAGTTTCCGTGTAGGTAGCACTAAACGAAATAACTTCCGGCTGGGTTAAAGTTAGAGGTGCACAAAACTTTTGATAGAGAAGTTAACACCACAAGTCCTGTGATTGGTGATAAATGTGAGTGTGTTGGTTGTAGAAAACAAATTAGTTTCTGAGCTAAAAATGTATACAATTTTAATTCATCTAGTACCACTGTGTCAAGTAGCCTTGTGCTTGGATCATGTATGGGGTTCTCAAATTTTGTGCGAAACTAGGGGTGTTGTAAAAACATCTGATTATACTGAAAATGACCCATGAAAGGTATCATTTTCTGCAGTTAATACTTTGAGGTTGGGGTTGTAGTACTGATATTTATGGCTCATTGTTTGCATATAGTGTTTTTGAACACAAATGTTAACATGGTCGCCCATGGGATTTTATTTGGTATAGTCCAACCTGTAACCTTGTCTTTAAAATGGAGGTCAGCTGTTCTCACAAAAAGCGGCCTACGATATAATGACGATCCATAGGCGTACAGGTTCCAATTTTTGTAGGGGGACAAGCTGGCTTTTGCCCGAATTAAATGAAAATGCCCGACGCTGGATAACAATTTTGTTTTTCATATTAGCATTAATGCCAAACAGCTATATCACTACACGTGGATTATAACTAATTTTGAGAGTAGAATGATGGAAATACGTGGTCAAAAGGCCTCAGGTCAGCACATTTTTCTCAAATATCTCTATAATTTTTGCCCGAATTCGAGGATTTGCTCCAGCACTAGCGGGGTGGGGACAGTCTCGCCCAACACCCCCCCTCCGCCCCTCACTCGTCTCATAGATTAGTGGTAAGGTTATTGGCGTTGCAAAATGCAGGTAGGAACTGGGTTGGTGCATAGGAGGATATATATTTTTTTTTTTTTTTTTTTTTTTACTTTTTTCAAAATATATTTTCCTTGGGATCATGACCGAAGACCCCTAAAACCGTCGCCTAGATCCGCAATCTGCATAATTTCCTGCACATGTGCCTGCATCTGCACCTGATTCAGCTGAGAGAGAGACTGCAATGTTCAGCGGAGAGTTGTAAGACTTCTATACAGATTTCTCTTTGATTAACCATCAGTCGTCGACTGCAGGCTTTGTGAATGGCTTTTCTCATTATCTTCAATCAGTTATGAAAATAAATTCTAAAAGGGACATTTGTTTGCTGCATTGTAAGATGTGTCCGACTAATAAAATATTTCTACGATTAAACTTAAATATTAAATATATTTTCTTGCTTAGAATATCAGTGTCTGTATATTCAATGTGTTTCTGGTCGACTTAATATTTGTAAGAAGCCCAAACTGGATTTTGTCTTCAAATAATTTCGTACGAACGAAAAAATATATTTTAGGAAATAAAATGACATTTAACCTAGTACTAGTATTAGAACGATCAGAACACGTTTAATATACAGCCACTAATATTTTATGCAGAAAAATATATTTGATATGTAATTACAATCGTTAAAAAATCTCTGTTAGTCGATAACATCTTAAAAATTGCAGCAAACTCAGGAATGTCCCTCGAGGCCGGTACTTGTGCCCAGGACAGGCGTGCGCTACAACAGCTTGCTCTGAATGTGCACGTTAACCTTTTTGGCATTTGGCATTGGCCTCGGTGGCACAGTGGTTAAGCCATCATACTACAGGCTGGTAGGTACAGGGTTCGCAGCCCGGTACCGGCTCCAACCCAGAGCGAGTTCTTAAGGGCTCAATCGGTAGGTGTAAGGCCACTATACTCTGTTCTCTCTCACTAACCACTAACCAGCTAACCATACAGCTGAGGTTTGTACCCAACCACTAACCAACTAACCATATAGCGGAGGTGTGTACCCAGGACAGCGTGTTTGAACCTTAATTGGATATAAGCACGAAAATAAGTTGAAATGAAATGAAATCATTGAAGACGATAAAAGAAATCCGACAGCACCAACCTTGATCGTGCCGTGTTTATATAGAGTTAGTATTCAATGTGTCTGTGGTTGTGTGTGTGTGGTGGTGGTTTATTTGGAGGTGGGGGAGGTGGGGGTGGTAATACAAATACTGTAATTAAATTTTAAAAAATTATATAATGGCTTCTAGGTGCTGGGTTCGTATTTCTGTACCGACTTCAGTCTGCAGTGAACGAAAAGGACATTTTAATTTACGGTTATTTGGTGTCTGTCATAATGGTTATTTTGACATTTGATTCTCGTATAAAACGAAAGACACGAAGCCCTCTGCAGCCATATAGACAGCTACTCCAATCGGTAAAGAAGTAACACAGGGCATGATACTGTACACATCACACCCTTTGATGTAGCTGTCGTGGAGCACTGGGTGGGGGTGAGGAAAGTACTGATACCACTGAGGGCGATCGATCCGGCAACCCATCACACCTCAGGCGAGCGCTCTACCACTGAGCTACACCCGGTCCCAGTTTGAACTCTTGAGTCGGTGTAAATCAAAAAGTTAAAGTTTGTTTTGTTTAAAGACACCGCTAGAGCACATTGATTTATTAATCATCGCTGTTGGATGTCAAACATTTGGTAATTTTGACATAGTCTTAGAGAGGAAAGCCGCTGTAATTTTCAATTGATATGAAGGGATCTTTTATTTACTCCATCCCCCCAGACAGGATAGTACATACCACGACATTTGATATACCAGTCGTAGTGCACTGACTAGAACGAGAAATAGCCCAATGTTCCAACCGACGGGGATCGATCCTACCCCTCCCCCACCCCCTGTGTACATCAGTACACCTTGTTAACAACTATCTATCAATTTCGGCGGTGACCGAAAATCCAGACAGATGAAATAGATGCTCAGGGCAGCGTGCTTGAACCTTATAAATTACAAATGAACAAATAGTGTTGGCAGCATTTATCATTATAACGTAACAGCACATGTATGTATAATGTTTCCATGAATCGGAATAACTAGTTTAGGATAGTTAAAAAATAACTTGTCTCTCTCCTTTTGTAACTGCCTTCTGATTGATTTAATTAAAATTGATATGAATCGAACGTGCTTAAATTAATTTTATTTTATTTACAAGTTGTAAACTTATCACTTACAAAAACCCCCACCCAAAAACACATTATCTATTGAATATTGTAATGTTATTAATTTCTAGCATGAAATACATTACTATTATAATTAGAAACAGTATCATCTGAATCTAGATGAAAGCCTTTCACGTCCCTTGCCTGCCAGTGCTGGCGCCCTCGTGTACGAAAGTAATTATCGAGTAATTTAGAAACTTTCATTAACGATCCTGGGGAAAGTGCGGAAGTACGAAAACAAAAACAAACTAATTACAGAGATGTGGTAAACACACGAACAATAAGAAAGGGGTACTTTAGTATTTGACAAATCAGGTTAATTAAATTGCGTTACAAGCATATTTGTTTTCTTTTTAGGAATTTGATTAGTGATAGAAAATTATAAAAGTCGTGTTGTTAGACACGGTATGACCGATTTCAACAGTGAACCTGTGAACCTTTTTAACTTTTTGCTTTCCTCCTTTTTTGTATTTTTTTGTTGTTGTTACTTCACTGACTTGGTATTAATATCTTCTCCTTTTTTTCCTATGCGGTTTTATCTATTTTCGTTTCCTTTTACTATCGTATAGCAGCTAGATATCTTTTATATGCATTTTATCCATATACAGTACAGCGCATATATCACGGTCCTACATCAAACGTAGAGTACTAGTATTGACGGGTAAAAACGAATTAGCCACTTGTCACAATTAGCTACCTCGTTGTTCTTCAAAAACATCAGCAATATGTACTTAGTACCAATCATCTGCCTGGGGATCATGCCATATTAAGTGGATGCTTTTACTGGATTCATGTAGTGGTAGTGGCTGTTTCTTGGCCTTATTTATGTTAATTTTTGGTTATTGATTCAGGGCATTGAAAGTCAGGGGTCACTGTCAGTGCGATTTGAAAGTGGTGGAGCCACTGTCAGTCCAGTGGCCGGGGGGGGGGGGGGGGGGGAGTATTTAAAGGCCCTGTTAAACAGGAATTCAAGGGACATGTTCCTCTAAGAAAAGTTTGAATTTTCAAATACATAATTCCCATCATTCTGAGCACAAGAAGAGGCAGGAACTATGTCATGGCCCCCGCATCCTACCTTTCCGCGGCCATATTGGCTCTGTTTATTTTAGTGGTGGTGATTATGATCTGGGGGCTAGCTTGTAACAATGTTTGTGCATGTTAAACTTCATTACGCAATTGTTATGCTTAAATATTTGTTATTTCTTCGTTGTGTTTCAGAGTGTGATATTCCACGTGGAGAGACACCCCAAACACACGTGGTTCACGCAGTGCGTGACGTTCAACTTCTTCCCCACCCCCGTGCACGAGCTCGCCTACAACCTCTTCAACGTCATAGCGGTCTACGCCTTGCCGCTACTCATCATCAGCGTCGCCTACTCACTCATTCTCTGCGAAATCTCCAAAAAGTCAAAACAAAGTAGAAGTGAGGAATGATTTTTGTTTATTATTTTATTATTATAATTTTTTTAGAAAAAAATATTTTTCTGTTATGTCCAATTATGTTCTGAGTACATTCTTGACCTATCTCGGTAGCCTGGCTTAAGGTAACCGTACACCAAATAGTATCTGAGTGGGTCAAAGTTCGAGGTGCGCCCAACTTTTCATCCCACAGTTGAGGCTACCAGTCCTGCTTATTGGTGGAAAATGTGAGATAGTGTTTGTTGTGATAACGTGTTGTTCCGTCTGTTCAGTAAATTCGTGTAATTTGATTTTAACCTGTGTCAGTGTACCAACAACTACCATTGTGCTTGAAACATGTGCGGGGTCCTACTAAAATAGCATGACAATTTTTGTCGAAACTATGGTAGTCACAGACGCTACTCGTTATATCTGAAATGAGCAGCTTGTTTTCTGACGTAGTTTAATGGTGAGGGGTGGTAGTTTTTATATCCATGGTGTAGGCAATATGTCGATTGATACGCTGCATGCAGGAGTTTTAACCACATCTGTTACTATTGTTATCTATGGGATTTGATTTTGTGGTATACACCTTTAAGATCCGTTCACACCAAAACTGCGAGAATACCGCGCCAAAAACCGCAGCGGAAACCGCGCTCCAATCAATCAACGAGCGATTTCAGCGGAATACGTGACGTTTCACACAAAACAGAAAGTTTCCCGCGCAGTTTTAGTATGAACTGTTATTAAAGAAATTTATATGGCGTAGAGAGTGAAATGTTAAGTGGCTAATGAGAGAAAAATCGCCGCGATTTGGTATATCAAAGTCCGGGATATGTACTATCATGTGTGTGGGAAAGTGCACATAAAAGATCCCTTGCTACCAATGGAACAATGTAGCGGGTTTCGTCTAAGAGTATGCTTGTCAGAATTAACAAATGTTTGATAACCAGTAGCCGATGTTCAATAAATCAACGTGCTCTAGAGATATCGTTAAACAAAGCAAACAAATAAGCAAAGTATGTGTGTTTACTTCCAGGGAAGACAGCAGACAGTATGGTCACGAACGGCCAGGGTTATGGTTAGGGTTAGGTCAGTTAGAGTTAACGAACTGTCATAAATCATACGACAGTGCGTGTACAATCTGACCTTGGTGACCTTTCATAATGTTACTATTAATCAATTACAATGGGATCAGAAAAGGCACGTCTTGCAATAAATTGGAATCAATAACTAATGACATTTAGAACATTATCGATATGCAATGTATAAGATACATTTGTGTATATTAGATATATACCGAACATAAAATAAAACGAATCTATTTTATTATGTATGTATGTATTGATGTATGAATATCTATATATAGTGTATTGTCACGGGGATTCTATAATTCCCGTAACTGAATAAAACACGATTATCAAAATATCTCTCCTAACTGTATATCTATTAGATCTCTCTGCAACAGGCTGTTAAACCCTAGTATGGCTCGTCTCTAGGTATGATCAGAGATACGATCTTATATAAAGTATATATTATTATAGCACGTTAGTTCTCTAGAAAACACAACAAAAACACAATACACTTTGGAATCTGTATTAATCTACGCTGACAAATGTACAGCCGTAGTAGTAAATTAATAACAGCAATAATAACAACCCAGAACTGATCACTTAATTAGTTAATCTCTAGGTGTCTAGTTACACAATATGCGAAATCACTTCACCGTTACACCACACCCACACGTGTGATAATTGAGAAACGTTTACAGGAGAAGTTAATTAATAAAGGAATTACAACACCATTCCTAACTGGTTAATTTATAATTAACCCTTACTACTCGTTCAGTAACGTGTGATAATTTAGAAACGCTTCTTGGGGAACTTAATTAATAAAGGAATTACAGCTCTATTCCTAACGGGTTAATTTTTAATTAACCCTTAACTACTCTTTCAGTAATCTGTAACACAAAATTAATACTGGTACCTATCACAATAAAGACAATAACCTACAGTTTACCTAGGGTCTTCTAGGATGACTGGCTAAGCTTTATATTACCAAATACTCATATAATGTTAGAACAAAAAGTCTACGATTTACTTCGTCAGATGACCGAAGACACTGTCTAAAGAATATTGGTATAATACAGTATTAAAATATTTAAAGTCACATCAATCACATCAAGGTTATACACAGAGCAGAAATGATATTTACCAAGTCCTAACGGACTACGTTCGTGATCCCCTGGAGCCGTCCTAATTCGTTCTCCTCGATATCTCTAAAACACTAGCTATTTATTATAAATCAGGATTTTGCCTGGGAGTACAAGGCGGTACCTCACGTATCATCTCATAGTCTGACTCTACTAGAGTCGGTATTATTTCTCTCTGATCGTCAGACTTACTGACGCCATCGTCGCCAAAATCACGGTTGTAAAACCGCACTCGCAGAGGTATTACGTAACTACTCGCCACATGGCCTCCGCAGCTGGACTAAGTGCATATTGGAATGTCCGATCGTGCGAAGTATTACGTAACAAGTTGCCCATCTGGGCTACGGGCAATAAACTGCACACGGCCCTCTAACACAATTAAAATCGCCACAGGCGAAACAAATTTAAGAGCATGTTCCGTGACATGTATATATATTAAACGTGTTTCTGATCGTTCTAATATTTGTACTAGGTTAAATTTCATTTTATTTCCTAAAAATTATTTTTTCGTACGTACGAAATTATTTGAAGACAAAATCCAGTTTGGGCTTCTTATAAATATTAAGAAGACCAGAAACACACTTAATATACAGGCACTGATATTCTAAACAAGAAAATATATTTAATATGTAAGTTTAATCGTAGAAATATTTTATTAGTCGGAAACATCTTACAATGCAGCAAACTCGGGAATGTCCCTTTAAGAGAAACATCTTACAATGCAGCAAACTCGGGAATGTCCCTTTAACTACATACATTTAGCTCAGTCGGTTGAGTGCTCGCCTGAGGTGCTTGCGTCGCAGAATAGAACCACCTCGGTAGATCCATTCAACTGATTTGGGTTTTTTCTTGTTCCAACCAGTGCACCACATCTGGTCAAACGAAGTGGTATGTGCTTTCCTGTCTGTGGGGAAGTGCATATAAAAGATCCCTTGCTGCTAATGGAAAAAGAAACCAATGTAACGGGTTTCCTATGATGACTAAATGTTTGACATCCACTTATAGCCGATGATTAATTAATCAATGTGCTCTAGTGGTGTCGTTAAACAAAACAAACTTTAACTTTTAACTACGCATAATAATGATTTAGCCTTGACACTGATTTTTTTTGGTAGTTTTTTTTTTTTCCACTTCCGGTCTCTATTTCTGCTAATAACATCTAGTAATATTTCAAAATGGAGTACATTGACAGCCGGTGTATTACTTAATAAGCACGTCTGCTGGAATATCCGTTTGTCGGTCACTCGTATCCCGCTAGTTCCTAATTATACGAACGTAACGCTAGCGCAAAACCCAAGGGGAGCTTATTATATCGTACATATTTATAATATTGACCGAGTAGTAGACATTTTAAAGTGTAAATTACAGACTATACGGTAAGGGTGGATGCAGGATTCTCCCAGGGAGGGGAGCAACATTTGTAAAGGGAAGGAAGGCAATGTTTTATTTAGCGACGCACTCCACACATTTTAATTACGGTTATATGGCGTCAGACATATGGTTAAGGACCACACAGATATTGAGGGACGAAACCCGCTGTCGCCACTTCATGGACTAATCTTTTCGGTTAGCAGCAAGCGATTTTTTATATGCACCACCCCACAGACCACGGCCTTTGATGTACCAGTTGTGGTGCACTGGCTGGAACGAGAAATTTTATAAAGGGCATCTCCATTGTTCAGGAACGGGATGCAACGTTCTCAAACATCATTGAAAAGTACACTAGCAGGTATTACCTACATGGTAACCTTCCACAGAGATATCAAATTGACTAAGATACGTTCACTTTAAAAAAATCAATAAATTCATTGTGTTTATATTCATAAACTTTTAGCGGCACTTCAAATTACATATTCATTACAATATGTTTGTATAGAATACCAGGGTGTTTCTGATCGTGCAGTAATATTTGTAGCAGCTACTGTTCAGGATATTTTAAAAAACACTCACACATATATATATATATATATATATATATATATATATATATATATATATATATATATATATGTTTTTGTATGTGCAAAGGTTTTGGGAGGTAAAATCCGGTTTGGCTGGTTCATGTGCAGGGGGGGAGGGTTTCGGGGGTCGAAACCCCTCCTTTCTCAAGCATTTTTTGCAATACATCTCTTCCCCCTTTAAATTTCGACTCCCTTTACATTTCGCCGCCACAGTCTAGACTCCCCCCCCCCTCCCCCCTCCCGTGCGCTAAACTGCCTGCACATCCGCTTGTTTGAGCTACTATACACATACAATAGGATGACAACCTCCATTATACAAACACTGCTCTTCTAAAGGGGAAAACCGCTCCAGTATATTATTTAGTCATGAGAAGTTTGTTTTGTTTTACGACACTAGAGCACATTGATTTATTAATCATCGGCTACTGGATGTCAAACAAATGGTCATTTTGACACAGTGATAGAGAGGAAACCCGCTACATTTTTCCATTAGTAACAAGGGATCTTTTATATGTACCATCCCACACACAGAATAGCACATACCACGGCCTTTGATATACCGGTCGTGGTGCACTGGCTGGGACGAGAAATAGTTCAATGGACCCACCGATGGGGATCGATCCTAGATCGACCGCACGTCAGTGGGGTGCTATAACAACTGGGCTACGTCCCGGCCATCTTTGATAACAGCTGCTCATAATAAAATCTCTGATTTAATAGAAAGTCTTAATTTTGATTTGAGATATTAACTTCCTGCAACCTTAAAGAATACAACGGAGATCAATAGACACTGTTTGAATAACAGAATGGAGTTTATAGCTGCCATCAGCCTTTGGGACTAGCCCGATTAGAAAAGCGATTACGTTTTGATACAGGGCAATGGTAAGACCAATCCGCAGTAAATAATCACATGTTGTGTCTTGTCTGATATTTATTCACGTCTGGCGAGTGTTGTTGTCAAAAGAAAACCCATCAGTAAATTGTCTTCGAACAGCCCAAACTCAATATGCAATTTCAAACTGCAATGTCCCGATAGAGAGAAGTACGGGATCAACAACACTAAGAGTGGGTGTCGAAACGTAGCCAGGATTTTATATTGGGGGTCAATCCACACGATGTGTGTATGTACGTATGTATGTATGTATGTATGGTTTTATAAAATCTAATACAGTAAAAAAAGAAACAAAAAAGTGTGATTTGGTGGGGGTGGGGGGATTGTCCCGGTGCCCCTAAACCCCCACCCCGACACTACTGCGCAACTGACCGCATCACCTACCTGCTCCAATAAAATTTCATGTTCACTCCACCCCAAAAACAAATTGCTCCTCATAAGATAGATACCTCCTCTAATTTCCTGCAAACGCGCCTGGACATGTGCGGGATTTTTTTTTTTTTAGGATTTGGTCCAGCGTATATTTTAAATCTAATTTGGTGATGCTAAATCCAAAAAATAAACAAACAGAAAATGGCGGGAAATTGTCTAATAAAACGTATTTAATTGGTATCCATTATAGGATTTGTATTGCATTAACATATATTTGTAGACATTTTATTTTATTAAACAAAATCCATATTAAACATCAGATAATTTAGTTTTATGGTCCAAGTGGTGGAAAACAAAAATGCATATCCATGTCTTCCGAAGGGCATTGTTTGCTGGTATAAATGCTACGAAATATCAAAGCATACAATACAAATAAAATGAGTTGAACATATGACAGGATTAATTATATAAATGTCTGTTTAATAATATATTATTGTACATCATACCTGTGATTTTTTTATTATATCAAGTAAGATGCTAGGAGTCAAAGTGAAACTCAACTGATTTAACACATAAAATGGCTCTGAAATGGTAATTAAATGGAAAATCTATCACTAATTTGTGATATTGGTGAGTATTCATGCATTCTAAACTAATGTGCATCTACAGTGGTCTGTGCATGATAGCTTTGCATTTAGTTTATTCATCCGGATGAACATGCAAGCTTGCATCCATATTAAAATACACCTGTATTGTCTCAACGCTCCATTGTTTTTCAGTAATAGAGAGACGATTCCATAACTCTCCATTACCAAGTTACTCTAGGTCCCCCAAATATAGTAATGGACATGTTTCACATGCATGTAGTTAACTTAAAGGGACATTCCTGAGTTTGCGGAGAATTTTTAACGATTGTAGTTACATATCAAATATATTTTTCTGCATAAAATATTAGTGGCTGTATATTAAACGTGTTTCTGATCGTTCTAATATATGTGTTAGGTTAAATTTAATTTTATTTCCTAAAATATGTTTTTTTTCGTACGTACGAAATTATTTGAAGACAAAATCCAGTTTCGGCTTCTTACAAATATTAAGACGACCAGAAACACATTGAACATACAGCCACTGATATTCTAAACAAGAAAATATATTTAATATGTAAGTTTAATCGTAGATATATTTTATTAGTAGGAAACATCTTACAATGCAGCAAACTCAGGAATGTCCCTTTAATGAGACATTCGAGTTTTCAGATTTCCATAAACGTATTTGCCCGTTAAAGAGGCAATATCTATGGGTGCGTCTAAAATTATTTTAAGTTGTTCATTTTCATTTGAAAGGTTAAACTTTAAGTTCATATCGCTTTTAGCAGTATCAGTCAGCAGTTGGTCCATATTTGTAGTAAGTGCATTTCAGTAAAAAAAAACGTTTTGGGCAGAAAGAACAAAATCGTTGCTCAGGCGGTTTCTTTTGTTCTTGTTTTTGTTTGTTTGTTGTTGGGGGTTTTTGTGAGGTTTTTTTTTTTTTTTTTTTTTTTTTGGGGGGGGGGGGGGTTGTGGTAGCGCCCCTTTTCAATTTCCAGTGGATAAAAAAAAAGTTTGTTTTGTTTAACGACATCACCAGAGCACATTGATTTATTAATCATCGGCTATTGGATGTCAAACATTTGGTAATTCTGACTTAGTCTTAGAGAGGAAACCCGCTTCATTGTTTCCATTAAAAGCTAGGGATCTTTTATATGCACCATTCCACAGATAGGATATCACATACCACGGCCTTTGATATACCAGTCGTGGTGCATTGGCTGAAACGAGAAATAGCCCAATGGGTCCACCGACGGGGATCGATCCGACTCCAGTGGATTAACCTTAGTGTAGTGAGAGCTTTGTAGAGTGTCGTTGCTGATGAGGTAGGTTGAGCAACTGACCCCGTGCTGTTCGTGTTAATGTCACCGTACACTGAAAACGACAAATGAGGCTGTCTACGAGGTATTATGACAGTTGTGTTCAGTAATACCCAGAATCTTACTTAAAGGGACAATCCTGAGTTTGCTGCAATTTTTAACATGTTACCGACTAACAGACGTTTTAATGATTGTAATTACATATCAAATATATTTTCTGCATAAAATATTAGTAGCTGTATAGTAAATGTGTTTCTGATCGTTCTAATATTTGTACTAGGTTAAATTTCATTTTATTTCCTAAAATTGTTTTTTTCGTACGTACGAAATTATTTGAAGACAAAATCCAGTTTGGACTTCTTACAAATATTAAGACGCCCAGACACACATTGAATATACAGACACTGATATTCTAAACAAGAAAATATATTTAATATGTAAGTTTTATCGTAGAACTATTTTATTAGTCGGAAACATCTTACAATGCAGAAAACTCAGTAATGTCCCTTTAATTAACCCACCAAAATCACTGGCGTTAAACTACATACTGACATAAAGTCATTATTTATTGGTGTATTTTGTGTAAGGCAATACACTCGTAACTCGGCCCAAGGGGGCCTCGTCTCCATTATTTTTCAGGAATGGAGAGTTATGAGGATATTCCCCTATGCATATTGAATGGTAATAACATGAAACATGCACACTCGTCTGCGAACCGCTTTGAACATTTTGTTTTCCCAGGTGGAATATGCCGTACTTTGTCAAAGCTGTCGACTACCACCGTACACTTGACAAATTAATTGTGTAAATTATTCCTGTGTGTCTTCAGTGACCACTACGTCTTAGAGTCCTTCAACATATTTGGGATAAAGAAATATTTAAAGAAGACTTTATAACAATCATATATAACATGCCATCATATTTCCTAAGCATTTTGTTCGCGTCAGGTTTCGGACTCTGAACCAATGCCTGTCCATCAGCAATCAAGATTGACTTGCCGAGTCATTTCACAGGTATACTTGAATCATGATTTTGTTTCAGCAATGAATATTATTCGCTTACTGGCCTGTTTATGAATATGCTATAACTAGTTGGTACGATGTGTTCATTCAGCTCAAGGATTCTACTCGATTGAATTTTGTGTCTTAGGCCTTTTAATTAAAATAGGTGGCTGGAGGTAGCCCAGTGGTAAAGCGCCTACTTGATGCGCGGTCGGTCTAGGATCGATCCCCATCGGTGGGCCCATTGGACTATTCTCGTTTCAGCCAGTGTATCACTACTGATATATCAAAGGCCGTGGTATGTGTTAACCTGTCTATGGGGTGGTGCATATAAAAGATCCCTTGCTGCTAATCGAAAAGAGTAGCCCATGAAGTGGCGACAGCGGGTTTCATATCTCAATATCTGTGTGGTTCTTAACCATATGTCTGACGCCATATAACCGTAAATAAAATGTTTTGAGTCTGTCATTAAATAATGATAAAAAAAAAAAATCAAAATAAAATCCTATATTAAAATTTGTGAAGGACTGCATGTGACAACTCATAGACAATACGCCATTGATCGTAGTTCGTATGACCATACCCATGGCAACATATGTACTAATACGAACACAGATACTGAGTCTAGTGTTTTACATACACTGCCCTTGTAAACACTGAAACAATTTCGAAATTAAAAAAAGTTTGTTTTCTTTAACGACACCACTAGAGCTACATTTTTCCATTAGTAGCAAGGGATCTTTTATATGCACCATTCCACAGACAGGAGAGCGCATACCACGGCCTTTGATATGCCAGTCGCGGTGTACTTGCTAGAGCGAGAAATGGCCCAAATGGGCCCACCGACGGGAATCGATACTATACTGGCTGCGTTTCAGGCGAGCGTTTTACCACTGGGCTACATCCCGCCATCAATTTCGAGATATCTCCATCAATGTTTGAAATCTGCATTCTAGTGCATTTTAAATTCTGTGAAGTTACTTTAACAATCGTCACCTTGGACAACAAGTGGCTCAAGACTAGTAAACCTAAGGCTGTGGTATGTGCTGTTCTGTCTATCGGAAAGTACATGTGAAAAATCCCTTGCTGCTAATGACTACGAGTGGAAATTACCAAATGTTTCACACCCAGTAGCTGATGTCTATTAAATCAATGTGTTCTAGTGGTGTCGGTAAACTAAACAAACAAACAAACAGTACAGCAATAAGAACATATATCATTCTCACACGAGTTTCTAGTTTAATCAATATTTGGTGGAGGTCTGTGTAATTCTGTTCTGTGAAGCTGATTAACTGCAGAATAATTAAACACTAGTGCTGGAGATGTTGGCTTTTGTACTCTCATTTCTCAGGTGTACTGTTTTCCTATCAATCCTTGATCAGACGTTTCAGTGTCAAATAAATCAGTCTCTATCCATATTTCATATAAACCTAAGCCTTTCGTGTGCTCACTGATGACTTTTAAATATACATTTAGATGAGAATCTACATTCATGGATATATGTTTCTCTTTAAAGGAGCATTCCCAAGTTTGCTGCATTGTAAGATGTTTCCGACTAATAAAATATTTCTACGATTAAACTTACACATTAAATATATTTTCTTTTTTAGAATATCAGTGTCTGCATATTCAATGTGCTTCTGGTCGTCTTAATATTTGTAAAATGCACAAACTGAATTTTGTCTTCAAATAATTTCTTACGTACGAAAAAACATATTTTAGGAAATAAAATGAAATTTAACCTAGTACAAATATTAGAACGATCAGAAACACGTTTAATATACAGCCATTAATATGTTATGCAGAAAAATATATTTGATATGTAATTACAATCGTTAAACAGTCTCTGTTAGTCGATAACACCTTAAAAATTGCAGCAAACTGAGGAATGTCCCTTTAAATTATGATAAACCCATGTCATATCTGTAACTTTCAACTAGAGTGCATTATCAACAGTACGCATATTGCTTACCTTTACGGTTACATTCATACGGTAAATCTCTGAATAATAATTTGTAATATATTGATCTTTGGCGTTGGGAATTGACAATATTGATAATATTAACAATGCTAATTGACCAACTGAATGCAAATTGAATGTCATTTTAGTGCCTGTGAAGAGCAATGTTGCTAGCTTTGGCGTGATTTCACGAGTTAGCTGATTCTGTCCTGCAACTTTGGATAAAAATCGATCCTTTGATTTTAGCTTCAGGGGGTCATGTTAAAGTAAGCTATGGACCTGGGATATTCAAATATCTTTATGTGAGTACAGGCCTACGTTAGTAAAATTAATTCATTCCAGACATACCGATGCCAACGGTAACAAGGATTAATAAAGTATGACTTGTACTGGTCAACCGGAAATTATTTAACCGTTTAATAAATTGCTTGTAACAATGGCTAGTGCAAAGAAGATAATGACCTTACACCTACGCAAATTAGCTGTGCCCCTTAATTTGGGTTAAAGCTGGAACTGGGAATGGAACCCAACACCTACCAGCCTTAAAGGGACATTCCTGAGTTTGCTGCATTGTAAGATGTTTCCGACTAATAAAATATTTCTATGATTAAATTTACATATTAAATATATTTTCTTGTTTAGAATATCAGTGTCTGTATATTCAATGTATTTCTGGTCGTCTTAATATTTGTAAGAAGGAAGGAAGGAAGGAAATGTTTTAGTTAACGACGCACTCAACACATTTTGTTTACGGTTATATGGCGTCGGTATTTGTAAGAAGCCCAAACTGGATTTTGTACGTACGAAAAAATACATTTTAGGAAATAAAATGAAATTTAACCTAGTACAAATATTAGAACGATCAGAAACACGTTTAATATACAGCCACTAATATTTTATGCCGAAAAATATGTTTCATATATAATTACAATCGTTAAAAAGTCTCTGCTAGTCGATAACATCTTTAAGATAGCAGCAAACTCAGGAATGTCCCTTTAATTTGGGTTAAAGCTGGCACTGGGAATGGAACTCAGCACCTACCAACCTTAAACTCATATTATTTGAACATTCCCATGCCCTCCTTTATACATTACAAAATGGACAAATCGAAGAAACATAACTGTTAATTTGTTTGTTTGATGGACATATTTTAAAAACCATTATAGAGAGAGAGAAAAAATCATAATAAAACAGGTATATACATGTATGATCGTAGATTTCCATTTACTGTATTAACTTCGTCAAAAAAGACGTCCCTTTCAGAGGAGTGGCAGTCTTCTTTGTGACGGTGCAAGAAGGATGAAATATCCTGTAAAGGATTTCCTCTGGAGTGGTTGCTGAGCCGGTTTAAGGATCCGCGGTGCCTGTAGCACAAATAACAGCGGGGCGTCCTTCCCAGGATATATTTTTTGCAAGAGGGGGAAAATTACCTGAGGGAAATAAATGTACACATCTCTGCGGGGCCCACTGAAAAGCTGGGCCCGTAGCACGTGCCGCATGTTCTACTAGGATAAACCGGCTCTGAGTGGCAGTTTTCCTATAGATGAGACAGTAGATTAGAGATTCATGGAATCACAGTGGCGGATCCAGAAAATCCATTGGGGGGGGGGGAGCAGTGACATGAGTGGAATGCCAAGGGAACTTTTGGGGGAGGTTTGGAAGGGGATCGTAAAAAAATGAAAATTAATATATAATAAAATTATAACTATCTATAAATGGGGGGGGGCGGGCCCTTGCCTCATCTCCCCCCCCCCCCCCCAGATCCGACTCTGAATCATCCACTATTTTGCCAAATGCCCATTCTATCTGCATTGTGAAGAGATGCGGCCTTGGTCATGTATTACGATTTTGACGTTCAGATTTTTACGTCTTGTGAATTTGTGTTTTGTTTCGCTAGACCACTGTATCCGTCTTCTCCACTAGAAGACGAACAGTTTATCGCCGTTTGCTCCAAAGACGCTCACTGTAAACAACACGCATTTAAAATGTTATTGACTGGTTACAATGGTTATATGGATGGCTGGTTTCTTAGATGACTCGAAGTTCAAAGAGTGACAGGAAACGCAGTCGGTTTCCTCTAGCTACTACAAAACGAACAGCGCGCTAAATGTACATTGAAACTTGTTGATAAAGGTGTCATGTAAGTAGGTTATTTTCACATACAAATTAAATCGGGGAATTTATTAGCTTAACTGAACTATATTTAGTGTTTGCTTGCCTGTGTCCTGGAGACAAACATTTGATTATAATATAGAAAGAAAATACTTATTTCCGTGCATACATTTAACAAAGTTCAAGCACGCTGATCTACACCTCGCCAAGAACCAACAAAAAGCAGTGCGTTAGTGGTTTATGGCGCTTAATGTTAAATCAAGAATCTGGGACCAGTCAAATAATCCCCCATCTCTCTCTCTCTCTCTCTCTCTCTCTCTCTCTCTCTCTCTCTCTCTCTGTCTGTCTGTCTGTCTGTCTCTCTCTCTCTCTCTCTCTCTCTCTCTCTCTCTCTCTCTCTCTCTCTCTCTTTCTCCTCTCTCTCTCTCTCTGTATGTCTCTTTCTCTCTCTGTATGTCTCTGTCTCTCTCTCTCTCTCTCTCTCTCTCTCTCTCTCTCTCTCTCTCTCTCTCTCTCTCTCTCTCTCTCTCTCTCTCTCTCTCTCTCTCTCTCTCTCTCTCTCTCTCTGTATGTCTCTCTCCGTGTCAAAAATTACGAAATGTTTGACGTCCAACAGCCGATGATTAATAAATCATTAAGCTCTAGTGGTGTCATTAAATAAAACAAACTTTAACCCTATGTTTTAGATACCAGTCCTAAGTTCAGCCGGCTGTTTTTCGCTAACGTTTGCCGTTTACCGCTAACGTTTGGGAACTATATATACTACTCAAAAGAATTTAAGGGTCAGACGATATTTTCGACATTATTTTCTGAATGTCAGTTATATTAGCTAGACCATAATGTCACGCATGGTATTGTTCCATTTTGACGAAAGTGGGTCTAAGCAACCCATAAATGAATTAAAATCCACTGTTATTGACACTGTCGACTAGTTCTAATGGCGAAAACATGCTTACATTTGCACGTAAATTAGGGCGAAAGGTCTGCTAAGTGCCCATAACTTGCTTTTTCACAAAGCGCTTCATTTGCACGCTTTGCATATGTATTCCATGTTCCCAATGCTGAATTTCCGTATAATTGGAGCTTGCGTTCGTGTACGGTGCACACTCCAAATTCGACAATGGTACGACGTCAACTGACTATCGAAGATTGAGAAAGGGCTATTGCTTGGCTTCAGGATTGCAATACGCAAAGAAATGTTGCTCTGAAACTTGGTGTCAGTCAGAGTGTCGTTGGCCGACTGTGGCAACGGTACCAAGCAACGAATTCTGTTCGAAATCGTCCACGTTCGGGAAGACCCCGAAGCACTACAAATAGAGAGGACCGCTACATCACCAATATGGCTCTACGTCAACGCACAACCACTGCACGCCGATTACGTGACAATCTGCGGACTGCGACTGGAACTCGAGTGTCTGATCAAACCATACGCAATCGTCTGAGAGCCAATAATCTACGCTGCCGTCGCCAGGCTGTTCGACCACCACTCCTACCACGTCACAGAACGGCCAGCCGTCACTGGTGCACACTTCATCTGCGGTGGCAACGTGTTCAGTGGGGTCGAGTGATGTTCACCGATGAGTCCAGGTTTAGTCTCCAGTTCAACGACGGTCGGGTTCGTGTCTACAGACGTCCTGGGGAGCGCTTCGCTGACGTTAACGTTAGACAACGTCACCGGTTCGGTGGTAGCAGCAGCGTCATGGTGTGGGGCGGCATCTCTATCCACCACAGGACCCCCCTCTATGTGGTGGATGGCAATCTGAATGGAATCCGCTATCTGAATGAGATTATCCGGCCGTTGGTTCTCCCAGGCCTTCAGCAGATTGGCGCGGGGCAGTTCTGCAGGATGACAATGCCAGACCCCACCGCGCCAGGGTGGTAACGGACTTTCTCAGACAACAAGGTATCGCCAGGATGGATTGGCCAGCATATTCGCCTGACTTGGCCCCAATAGAGAACGCCTGGGACGAATTAGGCAGGAGAGTTCGAGATAACCATGCCCCTCCGGCCAACCTTCATGATCTGGGTCAACTTCTTATGGCAGAGTGGCAGGCCATTCCCCAAGAGTTCTTCAGACGTCTGATCAACAGCATGAGGCAACGATGTGTCGAGTGTATTCGCGCCAGGGGTGGATTCACACACTATTAAACGAATGTTATAATGTGTAAAATCCATGTTTGACAACCTTCAACTTTGACAGCATGTCATGTGACTTTCTTGTATACAGTGACGTTTATTTGTGGTTTTTTGTAAATATGGAACAATAAATTAAATTTTTGGTGTAGTTTACATCATCAATCTAATACACTCTGAAACTTATTTGGTTATAAATTTTTGACCCTTAAATTCTTTTGAGTAGTATATATATTTTGACTTTTTCATGAAGAGGTCATTAACGTGAAGAGCATAAATCCGTCGATGGCCGTTTTTCTGCTCGGGTTGACTGAACGCAGCTCAGATAACCACATAGTTTAAACAAATACTGAATTCCCTTTCTTTCCCTGGAACCAGGCAAATCGTGATCGGATATTGCGACTATACATACATGTACTAAACGCAGACTATTTCCAGTTCTAAGCGCTAATAAACATCCCGCTTTCCACAAATGAATTTGGACGTCAATTAATCCGAGTGAAAATGAACGTGTTGGTGGACAGACTGTCGATTAGCCACCGGTTTGACAGACTTAAGACATTGCATGTTACCGTCCGCCAGCATGTGCGACTCAATATGCACATTTAGATGATTACTTAGCGTGATAAAACCCGTTCCTCGTCGTGTAGTCCTAGCGAGGCTTGTTTTACTAAGAGAAGTGTAGTTAATAGGAGATCCAAATCTCAGCTGGGCCTACTACAGTTGATGCCAAACGTTTGATGATTAAAGTATACCGCCTTCGGCGGTGTAGTGGGCAAGCCACTGGACCTAGGTAGGTGCTGGGTTCGCATCCCGGTATTGGCTCCCACCCAGTGTGAATATAACAACTCAATGAGAAGGTATGAGTAAGTCGGACGTTTTAAACTACTCGGTCTGGCTGAACGCTACCCAGGCCATAACACCTTCTCCCCACAAACACACACACACACACACACACACACACACACACACACACACACACACACACACACATTTCCCCTCTTAGTGTGTTCAGAATGCTGGAGATGCCACATTTGAAAACCTGAAATTCTTCTCTTTCTTTGTGCCTCCCACGCACACATTTTCAAATCGCTCTGACAGTGCCCTCCACACACACCCCGTTCACTTTCAAATACACTTCACAGATCCTGCATAAAATACATTTTGTGCTACAACAAAGACCGATACGAGACATTGGGATTAATGCTAGCGTTAGAATATCAACTGTCACGACTGAGTTGGCCAACTTGACAGTTGGCTTGTAATTTTACCCACTCCCAACTTACAACAAGTGCGCTCAGATTAATAACTAATCGGTCGTAAGAGCGCCCAGACTACCAACTGGACAGTCGTAGAAGTCGAGATATCGGCGAGTTGGCCAACTCCGTCGTGACAGTTGGTAGTCCCACAGACAGTTGGTAGTCTAAGCCTAGCATTAATAGTGTGTACGTTGACGGCAAATGACTGTAACGGCCAAATCTACTTACTACATAGGGTCAGTACCCGTAAACCCAGACAGTCAGGATGTCATGCATCACCCTGTATTTGACATAAGCACGAAACTAACATATTAACATCATCAACGTCATCATCATCATCATCATCAAAGCGTGCTTATGCACTGTATATACATCAAACAAAACCGTCTAATGTTTCACTTTTTTGTCACCCATCGCTCAGAATATCAAGAAACTAATGACATTGTTGAAAGAGTAAGTAACGTTATTTTTGGAGCATCCTTTTTCCACACCCAAATAGAAGCCATTATTAATAATTACTTTTTAGCGTGTCCTCAGCCAGAGTTTGCTTCTGTCTTTCTTCAAAAGTAAGTTCAATTAACGTTAATGTTGCACTTTTAAGTATGACATTTGGCTGAAAAAGAATCTTCTTAGAGTCTTAACCTTTCTATGTCACTTGTTTTGTTTTATGTACATTCTAGGTCTCACTGGTGGCGATTAGCTGACGTGGAATCGTCAGACTGTTGATAGAAAATCGTAAACTGTTTACTTGCTATAATATCCGCAGGGGAATTTAAATTTAAAAAACGTCAAGGCCCCAGACGAAGGAAGCCGTTTAATGCAACTTAGATTTTTAAAATGACAAGTTGTTTAGCAAAATGGAATGACTTCGGCTTTCTATTGTCACTTTGCCCTTTTTTAATCATAAAACTTAGATGTTCAAAAAGACAATGGTCTCTAAGCTAATCTGTTTGAAAAAAACAAAAACAAGATTACTTCGGCTTTCTTACAGTCACTTTGCCCTTTGATGAGCAATGTGATTATATGACGTAGATGTTCAAAGCGACACTGGTATTCAGACTTGGATGCATGACAAAAGTGATGACGTGGTTTTTCAAAAGTTACTTTTCCTTTGGCGGGCAATATTTCATCTACTCTCATGTCGAGTATTTACATATTGCAACTTCCGGGATACTTTAAGGCATGCTGTTATTTAAGACTTCAAACAACGTAATGTTAATGTATCAGGGATGTTCTTTTATAAGTAATATACTCCCAAACGCTTTCAGCACTTTTGACGGTTGCCATTTTGAGACAATTTCCAAGTATGTTGTATCACTCATTTAAATTATGTCTGATGATATACCCTATTTTGATCTTGATAATACTTTTTTTTTTTTCTTTTTTTTTTTGGGGGGGGTGGGGGGGTGGTGGTGGTGTGAAAACTAAGGACTTGACAACTATTTTTTTTATTAAAATCTTTGTTTTCCAGAAACATCTTGTGGTGGTAATGTCATCAAGGCCGTAGCTAGGATTTTTTGTGGGGGGGGGGGGGGGGGGGGGGGGCAATTCAGTAGTTAATAGTCTAAAACTCATTAAACGGTTAAGAAGATAATTTTATTTAAGTTTCTATAGTTTTTGTCAGGATTTTTTTGTCGGGTGGGGGGGGGGGGGGGGGGGGGCAGGCAGTTGCCCCGCCGCTAGCTACGACCCTGGTTATTCCTGGTTCAAGAGCCTTAAATCATTACTGAACAGCTGTTTTAAAAACAAGACACATACAATACAGAGGATCAAATCTACAAACCCTGTTTCAGTCGTACACACGCGTTTAAGAAAACCAGGCTGCGTAAATTCGGCTCATAAAATTAATAAACCATAGTTATTTACACCAAACATTAAAAATATATCTGCACCCTCGACTTTTGATAACTCCCCAAAACAAAAGTTAGATGTCTCTACAGTTTTAATAAACTCGTGCGTTCTCGCTATAAATGAGAGTTGCCAAGTGTCTGATTTAGTGTAATATACATGACTTGTCATTATTTCACGCCTTATATGTGGACAGTTCGGCATCGAATTGCTCAGTCACCCAATAGCCGATGTATTTTTCGTGCTGAGGTGTCGTTAATCATTCATTCATTCATTCATTCGAATTGCTCAAAGACATACCGAAGAGTACAAGGGTGGTTGCCACTTTTTAACACTTTGTTTACTATTTTCATTTCATAAATACCAAACCTTTATTTGGGTGCCCTTTTCAGGATTTGTTTCATGTGCCCTTTTGCCTTTGGTTTTCTCCCTATAATATTTTCTGGGTCCGCCATTGAGATTGGTAAGCCACAGGAAGAACAGTAATCTTTATATCTAGTCTGAGTATTTAAGAATTACAATATATTACATACGAGACTGTAGCTTTAAACATTCATTCATTTCATTTATACTTATCCTCGTGCTTATATCCAATTAAGGTTCAAGTACGCTTTATGGATAGATGGTTATTGGTGTAGTGGCCTTGCTGTGGGTGGGAGCCGGTACCGGGATGTGAACCTAGTGCCTAGCAGCCTTATGTATGATGGCCTAACCACAACACCACCGATGCCGGTTAATTCTCAAACATTAGTGTATATGTATTGTAATAATCAAGTCATTGAAAGTAGTATTTATAGAGAATATTTCATGCTTTGTTTTGTCAAATATGATTTATATCTCATCGAGTGAAGTTTGCAATCATATCTCACGAGTCGTATATCAGAACGACCAGAAACATGTTTAATATACAGCCACTAATATTTTATACAGCAAAATATATTTGATATGTAATTACAATCGTTAAAAAGACTCTGTTAGTTGATAACATCTTAAAAAATGCAGAAAACTCAGGAATGTCAAATTTCAAATTAGGTTTTACTTCGAAAAACAGACGCAAAGCATAATGTCAAATTGTTTACATTTGTTCTCACTTTTAAATAGTTTTTCGTGTCTGCTTTGAACACACCTGCATTCATCGTTAAAAAGAAGACCACAATGCCAATTATTGGCCTACTACCGTTAATAGTCACAATGTGGTTTAGACTCACAGATTCATTAAGATTTACTGGAGACAATAAAGTCATGGTTTATGGGACAAGATAATCTATAGCAAGCCGTCTCAAATTACCTTCAGAAAATAGATTTTTAGCGTCAACTTACTGACGCGTCGTCAAAATGTCGACAAAATGTGCTTAGTTCAGTACTGAATGTCAGGAGTACCTTTACCTCCAGCGGGGTGGGAATCTAGGTCAATCCGTAAAGCGATCTCCTGAAGATCGAATCCCTCGGTGGATCCATTCTATGATTACTTCTCTCTCTCTCAGCCCATGTAGTGGCGACAGCGGGTTTCCTCTCAAAATCTGTGTGGTCCTTAACCATATGTCTGACGCCATATAACCGTAAATAAAATGTGTTGAGTGCGTCGTTAAATAAAACATTTCTTTCTTTCTTTCTCTCTCTCTCTCTCTCTCTCTCTCACTCTCTCTCTCTCTCTCTCTCTCTCTCTGTCTGTCATAGACGCACGTACACATATGTACATATTAACATACACACATATACATACAGACACATACACACATATGGATGCCTCGATAGCTCAAAACGCATCGTGGTTAGTCTGCAATTCGTCTGCGGGTGATTCGGTGCCACAGGTTCAAGTGCCACCAACGGCATGGGACAAATTGTGAGGTCAGAAAGGATTTAATTATCCCCTGCGCTAGTGCGTTAATACCTATGTATGTAAAAGTCAACCTCGACATACATACAATATATAGATATTCATATATCAATGCATACACACACGCGCACATACATACATATATACATGCATATATATATATATATATATATATATATATATATATATATATATATATATATATACACTCTTCAAAAAAGTAGGGAAACCTGAAATGTTAATGTTATACGTTTTGACCACTTACATCCTAGTAAAGAACGTTCAGTGCACGTGCTTATAAAACTTAAAGTCTAGACTTTAACGTATTGCTATTTGAATGGCGTTGCCATGACGTTAAAGTCTGGACTTTATTAAAGTCTAGACTTTAAGGTTTATAAGCACGGTGGTCTGTTTATCAACACACCGAAACACATTCCATAGTTTGCACATGCATCACGCAGTTGCCCCGTACATGTGCGTGGGATGTCATTCTCGATTTTGACAATTTCCAGGAAGGTCCATTAATCACTGTGGAACATTATTTCTGTCAATCTTTTTCATTCTGTTGATCATACAGTTGTTACTGTTTTGTTTTTAGTCATTTTTATTGTTTGAATTTGCGATTCACTGATAAAAAAACGTCAACTTTCAAATTTCACTTGTGACCCCAATCGTCCTTCAAGATCTTCGGTGGTCATAAAATCTACTGTAATACTGAACTACCTGTTGTAATGTTTGCCCAATTAATTCACTATTATTATATAACCATTCCCCACAGCCAATATACCTTACAATTTTGACAATTGTAAATTTGTATTGGAGTTCCCCATCTCTTGTTTTTTGAAGAGTATATATATTATGTTGACGGGGCAGGCTCACAGGAACCATATTGTGGTTTCTACTAGTCTGCCCTCTCAGCATAACATAACATAATGACAGTAAACCCCTCTCACACCGGACATTCATGGGATCAAGGATAATGTCCGGTTTTCAGAGGTGTCCGGTTTTCAGGGGTCTGCATTTAAGTAACTACCTTCCATTTTTCATTAAATAGGGAAACACCTAACCCAAACCCAAAATTACAACACAAAGCATGTGTTAATTAAATATCAAAACTGGCGTATGGGTCTTTTAATTGTTTACACATACAAATACACTTTTAGATGTGTCTGGGAGTACTGGAGATCATACCAATGTCACGCTCATCCACCCACTTGCTCTTCTGCTAGTACACACTCTTAGAGTCTCTGTACGATTATGAAGATCTCTGAAGAAAGTCATCCCAAATGTCACGTCTCGGAGTGATGAACTCAGCAGGACGTGTATTTTCGTTTGTACTCTAAACCTTGCTTATCAAGTTTTCTTCTAAAGTCAATTTTAAAATTAGTTATCACATTCACATCTCACTGTGCTGTAGTTTCTCACAATCAAACTCGACCAATGTAACACAGCATGACTTTGCACGACCCGACACCGTGAAATAATTGCATTAAAAAGACCGTAAACACTGTAAGGGTATTTGTATGTGAATGAATGTACTCTTCAGTTACCATTCTTGCTACCATTACAGCAAACATAGTTTATAAGATGGATCATGTAAATGAAGGTTACATCACGTACAATAATGTAACGTAGCTACATAATATTAATATTAATATTACATAATAAGATGAGATTAGATGAGGTAAAATATAACGAGCATTTTATTTAGAAAAATATATTCAGTATGTAATAACAGTCGTTAGAAATGTTTTGTTGGTGGACATCATAATAGTCGTCGAAAACGTATCAGCCGATGGTAAGAAAATGAAGGAAGGAAATGTTCTATTTAACGACGCACTCAGCACATTTTATTTACGGTTATATGGCGTCGGACATATGGTTAAGGACCATACACATATTGAAAGAGAAAACCCGCTGTCGCCACTTCATGTACTACTCTTTTTGATAAGCAGCGAGGGTTCTTTAATATGCACCATCCCACAGACGGGATAGCACATACCACGGCTTTTGATATACCAGTCGTGGTGCACTGGCTGGAACGAGAAATAGCATTTTTACAGTACTGCTAAAACAATACATGCCACATACCAGCCCTAACAAAGTTCCGTATCTGCTAAAGTATTTCGTCATGAAATTCAAACGCGATCTGTAATTGAACGTGATACGGCTATACACACTATTTCAGCACCGTATCTTGAGGCATTGCGAAAAAAAGGGAAATTATGTGGGACAGACAGACGGACGGACGGACGGACGGAGACGAAACCTATAGTGCCCTCCAGTTGGACCGGTAGGAGATGAATGAAAATGAAAAATCAACAACAACACGCCAAGCTATTAGATTGATGTGTGTTTGCAGTGTGATGGGTAGACATTCGGGTTTCGTTTGTACACGCCTCCTCCATTGATCCAAATACAAATCTGCTAAAAGCATCATTAATACGACAGATGTTTTAAAATCAATATATTTTATCAAAACGTGTCATTATCTGCGAACTCGCCTGGCATAAACACAAACATATAAATATCACAGCCTCGCCCTAGTAATCATCAGCGAAACAACCGACAGTCTTAGCTTCTGTCAAATTTGGGAGTCCTCATTACTCTTATAATAGACATACCAGTAGCGGATCCAGAAAATCCCGGGGTGGGGGTGGGGGGGGGGGGCAATAACATGAGGCGGAATGCCAAGGGAACTTTGGGGCAGGTTTGGAGTGGGATCGTAAATTAATTACATAATTTTCTGATGTTTATCGAAGCATAACATTCAGTTTTTTCTTCGACGTCGTCCAATCAGAATTGAGGAAATCGTATAAACGCTGAAATTGTGTAAACATACACACACATATACAAATACAAATGCACTTTTAGATGTGTCTGAGAGTACTGGAGATCATACCAATGTCACGCTCATCCACCCACTTGCTCTTTTATGTATCGTAATCAAAGTATGTGATATTTTTCAGATCACATACTTTCAAAATTTGATAACTTTGCAAATTAGATTGAGGTCACGGCACTACATTTATTGACATTGAAGCAAATGTTCTACGGCGAAATTCCGTAATTGACATGTGCATTCATAGTTAAGCACTAGTTTATTTTTATGTAAGGACATCCAAAATGACGACATTTGACTTCATTCAAAAAGACACTGCGTCATATAGTCTTACGTCATTTGAATATATAATAATGGCCGACTGGGATTAAAGTTGTGTATACAGTTTACGAAAACACGTTGTATTAAGCTTGAGAGTATATGATAAAGAGATTATTGCCCGCGTGTTTTTCGGTATCATCAATATCATATATTAGGAATAAAAATATGTATTATGTTCGCCAGAGGCTCGTATATATATATATTGGTATTTTAGTTGTTGTCTTTGGGATGTTGTTGTTGTTGTTGTTTTTGTTACTTTACTTAACTTTATGTAACTTTGGTAACCTTGACCTGTCATCTGTGACAAATCCAGTCCTCAAGGAACGGTGTGATTTACACTTTAAATATCAAGAGTCGTTGGAAGATTACAAGTATGTAGTTGCGCTGTTATTGTGGGGAAAACTCTTTTGTTTGCCAAACACGTCCGTTTGATATGATTAATGTCTTAAAATCCGTGGTATTACCTTCAACTATACCGGATCCTCATCCAAATCAGCACTTTTAGTGATTAATAAAATAACAGTTTCGTGGTCTCTGTGAACACACAAACAATTTCGCTGTTTACGAAGGCAGACCACGGCACATAAAGTGCATAAAGATTTAAAATGTCGACATTTTGAGATCGTCTTTGACAACAACAAAAAAAGAGGGGAGCGGGAGCGGGATCTAAATCAAAGCGCTCGTCTGAGATGCTTGCATCATAGGATCGAATCACGTCAGTGGACCCATTCTCTGATTGTGTTATAACCACTGCTCCACGATTGATATACCAAAGGCCTTGGTATGTGCTGTCCTGTTTGTGTGAATAAGGGCATATAAAAGATCCCTTGCTACTAGTGGGGACAAAATGTAGCGGGTTTCCTCTCTAAGACTATTATGTCAGAATTACCAAATGTTTGACAATGATTAATAAATCAATATGCTCTAGTGGTGTCGTTAAACAAAGCAAACTTTAACATTAACAAAGCAGATACATGTATATCTTTAGTTGAAAAGTGTCAGTTTTTGTCGTCAGGAGAACATCCTGATTCTAATATTAGGACCCTTTTTCATATGTGCGGAATTTAGCGCGGTGCTGGTGTTTCTACATAAACGGCGCGGTTCGAAGTAGCCGCTTGTAATCTTTATGGTGAGCACAGAAATTCACGATACATCGGTTATTGGATGTCCAACATTTAGTAACTTTGAGTCGTAGTCTTCAGAGGAAACCCGCTACATTTTTCCATTAACAACAAGGGATCTTTTGTATGCACTTTCCGACAGGACATCACATACCATAGCCTTTGATATACCAGTCGTGTGGCACTGGTTGAAACGGGGTAAAAACAAAAAACAATCCGAGAACGGGTCCACTGAGGTGGTTGAGTCCTATGACGTAAGCAGATAGCGAGATCTCGCCGCCATTTTCTATGTCAATGAAAACGTCCTCTTTCGAGTGCGGAATCGTAACACTTGCACGTGTCTTCTAATTTCTGCCATTGTCTTTCTGAATTCCAGATGAATTACAGGAGCCCTCGTCTAAAGTGGGTTTAAGAAGGTCTGCCGTGGGCAATATAGAGAGAGCCCGGATACGGACGTTGAAGATGACGTTGGTCATAGGTAAATATATCCACTTTAAGTCATGTTCGTACTTCTCAACATACATGTATACAAACACACACACACGCACACACACACATAAACAAACAGACCCGCACAGACACACACACACACATACACACACACACAAACACACAAACACAATATAAACACACACACACATATAAACAAACAAACACATGCACACACACACACACACACACACACACACAGATATACATACGCAAGCACATACACACGCACATAATAATACACACACATACACACGCACATACACAACATACACACAAACATATACGTACACAAACACACAAACACATACATACACACATGCATGCATACACACACACATGCACGCATACACACACATACATACATACATACATACATACATGCATACATACATACATACATATATATATATATATATATATACATACATACATACATACATACATACATACATACATACATTCGGTGCCATAGGTTCGAGTCCTAGCAACAGCATGGGAAAATTTGTGAGGCCAGAAAGGCTTTAATTATCCCCTGCTCCAGTGCGTTAATATCTATGTAACAGTCAACCTCGACATACATACAATATATAGATATTCACACATCAACACATACTAGCCAGTGCCAGGTCTGCCCACTGTGTCATGCACGTAAGCGGGATCGACCGTGTGGATTGTAGGCGTCATGTGATTGAGTTAAACAGCATCCTTTTTATGGATGCCTGGATAGCTCAAAAGGTATCGTGGCAAGTCTGCAAGTTGCGAGCGATACGGTGCCATAGGTTCGAGTCCAAGCAACGGCATGGGACAATTTCAGAGGCCAGATAGAATTTAATTATCCACTGCGCCAGTGTGTTAATATTTATGTATGTAACAGTCAACCTCGACATACATACAATATATAGATATTCATACATCAATACATACATACACAAACAAACACACACACACACGCACGCACCCCCCCCCCACACACACACCCCCCCCCCCCCACCCCACCCCCACACACACATACACACATATATACACACTTATACATACATCCATGGATATTTGTTACGTCTAGAGTATTAGTAAAATCTGTGACTGGTATCTGGATGAAATATTGAAATTCGATGTAAGCTGAGACGCAATCTAACAAAGAAAACACAACTGTAGCTTGCGCAATTTGGAGATAAAATAGTTTTATTAATAGGCTAGAAACCTCTGAACACCTCTTCTTCGTGATTGATTATTTCACTTGTAATGTTTGTCAGTTAGATGTAATGGAATACCGCTATTTATCAAGCAGTCAGGATTAATTATTTATTTTCAATCTTTTCCTTATATGGTTTTTTTTTTTTTTTTTCAATTCAGCGTATGTGCCAGAATGTGCCACTGGTAATGTCCGCTCGATGATAGTTTTGACAAATCACGTTTGTTTTTCCTCTGGTTAGAAATTCATAGTCCCTCATGAGTGGGGCGGGACGTAGCCCAGTGGTAAAGCGCACGCTCGATGCCCGGTCGGTCTAGGATCGATCCCCGTTGGGCTTTTCTCGTTTCAGCCAGTGCACTACGACTGGTATACCAAAGGCCGTGGTATGTTCTTTCCTGTGGGATTGTGCATATAAAGCATTCTTTGCTACTAATGAAAAAATGTAGCGGGTTTCGTCTGAAAGACTATTATGTCAAAATGACTACATATTTGACATAAAATAGCCAATGATTAATAAATCAATGTGCTCTAGTGGTTGTGTTAAACAAAACAAACTTTAACTTTCCCCCATAAGTGGGGGGTGGAGGGTGGGGGTGGAAGGAAGGGATATTTGTTTTACAATTCCTCAGCACATTTTAAACAATGATTATTTCAGCACTTGGTTAAGATACACTCTATTTTTGTATGGCAAAAAAAGACCTTATAATTTGATCACACTAACATAATATAATTATTTTTAATACTATCTATCTGTTTGTCATTGCAGTTGGTGTTTTCGTCATGTGCTGGACGCCCTATTTCGTCATATCAGCGTGGTGGTGGTTTGACAAGTAAGTCACGTAGACACGTTCAATTTTTCAATAGTTGTGAATACTTCAATTAAAGCAGCATACTTCTGTAATGAATTTTTATATAAAAACTAAAGCAACTTCAAAACTATCTGTTGTAAATACTTGAAGTAATGTAACTTCTTTAATGAATTTCTATATAAAAACTAAAGCAACTACAAAAACATTATTTGTAAATACGTCAATTAAAGCACTATACTTCTTTATTGAATTTCTATATAAAAACTAAAACACTAAAAAGTCATGGGGTCTGTTGACGTGGAAGGTAGTGGGAAACAGAGGTTTTTTGTTGAGCATAGCCCCCATGCCGTCCCCACCTCTTCCCCTGTCTACGTAGCCCAGTGGTAAAGCGTTCGCTTGATGCTCGGTCGGTCTGGGATCGATCCCCGTCAGTGGGCTATTTCTCGTTCCATCTGTGGGATGGTGCATATAAAAGATCCCTTGCTGTTAATCGAAAAGAGTAGCCCATGAGGTGGCAACAGCTGGTTTCATTTCTCAATATCTGTGTGGTCCTTAACCATATGTCCGACGCCATATAACCGTAAATACAATGTGTTGAGTGCGTCGTTAAATAAAACATTTCCTTCCTTCCTTTCAATCAAATGCATTTAAATCAATTTCTGCTGACGTGTAATACCACAATGCGTGTAAGAATATACGAATTCATCATATATGACCATGTGGGGCAGAAAAAGGTATACTCGAGGATGAGAGAAGACCCTGTTATCTTCTGACAGAAATATGCGTGATTGTCTATTAATATGTGTGTACCTATACATCTTCATATCGCTTAACTGTATGCACCGAATTAATTAGTCTGTACTTCACGGTGTTTTATTTTGATATATATATATATATTATCTTATCTTATGAATCTCCAGAGTCTTGCAATAATTAAGGATTTATCTCCAATCTTTGATTTCATTAGCTTCGCTTTTCAAATCTCCTCTGTCGGAAGTTAATGAGCGACTGGCCGTTAATTCCGCAGCGTATCAATAAAATATTCATAGTCCAGTGAGCGATTCGCCATTATTTCCTGCCGTGTATCAATAAAAATACTCAGGAAGTGAGGGACGCGAGCTCGTTAAATCGTGTGGTTTGACGATAAAGTATTTATTTGGCCATTTTCAGTGTTTAAAACCGAAGAAAACAAATATTAACTCTAATGCTTGTGCTTAATATGTTTAATGCTTCACTCGACGTGTTTTTATGGGCAGTATCTGTCTTTGTGGTATTATTTATTGTCAGTGTATGTCACTGGTTTAATGTAGGTATATAGCAGTTTGGTTTCCTTCACGAACTTGTGTCTGTAACTGTACGTCTTCGTTGGGAGGTGCCGGTCGTAGCCTAATGGTATAGCGTTCGCCTCATGCACTGTCTGTCTGGGATCGATCCCAGTAGGTGGGCCCATTGGGCTAGTGCTTGTTCTAGCCAGTGCACCACGACTAGTGTATGTATATATAAGAGTGTCCTATCCTAAGACTATATGTCAAAATTACCAAATACAATAGCCGATGATTAAGAAACCAACGTGCTCTAGTAGTGTCGTTAAACGAAACAAATTTTCTTCGTTGAGAAGGTGGTAGATGATTAAGGGTACAAGTTTCAACTAGTTTATTTACTGCCTTAAGTTTTACACCTCATCAGCATGCATAATAAATACATGTCTATAATAATACAACATGAAGAGTCTAATGATAGGGAGTCCTTTATACATAATATGGTAAATATCCAAAACATAATACGAATATAACTAGAAATATAAAACTAGATTAAATCAAATTATTTCTTAAATTATTTACCCGAATTAAATATTTCCCAAAGGTACAGCAGATTTTTGGAAAAAACCATGCATGTAAAACGATCACTCGTAAGACGTGTTCAGGAGGGCGAGTAATCGCGCTCGCTCGCTCCCTAAACTGGTTTTTGCGTCGAACGTTAGGTGAATGTGATGTCAATCTAATTAAATTGATGTGATGTGATAGAATAAGATGATGCCAGTCAAAAGAATTGTTGGCGAGTGTTCGTCCTCCTGAATACGAGATGAAAGTGTTCGGGTGGTGGGAGAGAGTTCCAGTTTAGTCGGTAGAGCGCTCGACTGGAGTGCTTGCGTCTAGAATAAAATAACATTAATGGACCTAATCTGTGATTAAGTTTTCTCCAATCCTAACCAGTGGATGGTATGTCAAAGAACGTGGTATGTGCTATCCTGTCTGTGTGACCCAGTCTCTGGGTTTTTCCGTCTTACCCAGGGTCCCACGACTGTGCTATCGTGTGTGTGTGTGTGTGTGTGTGTGTTTGTTTGTTTGTTTATATATATACAGTTGCGTCGAGTCTCCCCTAGGTGTCATGCCACGATCAGAAGAGATAGGCCCTTTCTAAGGGCCCTATGGGCAACCTAGGGAGACACCTCATCATCTGCAGGTCTTAACTAACCAGCTACTCTCGGCCTACTAAATCCAAACCTATACGTAGCTCCCTACCTTTTATTCTTTAGAACGACCATCAAAATTGCGCCAAACTTCCTTCACCAAAACGCGCACCCATTTCCCTTTGGCTTAATCATACGGGACATTCCAAATTATATTACTCAAAAGAATTTAAGGGTCAAAAATTTATAACCAAATAAGTTTCAGAGTGTATTAGATTGATGATGTAAACTACACCAAAAATTTAATTTATTGTTCCATATTTACAAAAAACCACAAATAAACGTCACTGTATACAAGAAAGTCACATGCCATGCTGTCAAAGTTGAAGGTTGTCAAACATGGATTTTACACATTAGAACATTCGTTTAATATTGTGTGAATCCACCCCTGGCGCGAATTACACTCGACACATCGTTGCCTCATGCTGTTGATCAGACGTCTGAAGAACTCTTGGGGAATGGCCTGCCACTCTGCCATAAGAAGTTGACCCAGATCATGAAGGTTGGCCGGAGGGGCATGGTTATCCCGAACTCTCCTGCCTAATTCATCCCAGGCGTACTCTATTGGGGCCAAGTCAGGCGAATATGCTGGCCAATCCATCCTGGCGATACCTTGTTGTCTGAGAAAGTCCGTTACCACCCTGGCGCGGTGGGGTCTGGCATTGTCATCCTGCAGAACTGCCCCGCCGCCAATCTGCTGAAGGCCTGGGAGAACCAACGGCCGGATAATCTTATTCAGATAGCGGATTCCATTCAGATTGCCATCCACCACATAGAGGGGGGTCCTGTGGTGGATAGAGATGCCACCCCACACCATGACGCTGCCACCACCGAACCGGTGACGTTGTCTAACGTTAACGTCAGCGAAGCGCTCTCCAGGACGTCTGTAGACACGAACCCGACCGTCGTTGAGCTGGAGACTAAACCTGGACTCATCAGTGAACATCACTAGACCCCACTGAACACGTTGCCACCGCAGATGAAGTGTGCACCAGTGACGTCTGGCCGTTCTGTGACGTGGTAGGAGTGGTGGTCGAACAGCCTGGCGACGGCAGCGTAGATTATTGGCTCTCAGACGATTGCGTATGGTTTGATCAGACACTCGAGTTCCAGTCGCAGTCCGCAGATTGTCACGTAATCGGCGTGCAGTGGTTGACGTAGAGCCATATTGGTGATGTAGCGGTCCTCTCTATTTGTAGTGCTTCGGGGTCTTCCCGAACGTGGACGATTTCGAACAGAATTCGTTGCTTGGTACCGTTGCCACAGTCGGCCAACGACACTCTGACTGACACCAAGTTTCAGAGCAACATTTCTTTGCGTATTGCAATCCTGAAGCCAAGCAATAGCCCTTCCTCTATCTTCGATAGTCAGTTGACGTCGTACCATTGTCGAATTTGGAGTGTGCACCGTACACGAACGCAAGCTCCAATTATACGGAAATTCAGCATTGGGAACATGGAATACACATGCAAAGCTTGCAAATGAAGCGCTTTGTGAAAAAGCAAGTTATGGGCACTTAGCAGACCTTTCGCTTTCGCCCTAATTTACGTGCAAATGTAAGCATGTTTTCGCCATTAGAACTAGTCGACAGTGTCAATGACAGTGGATTTTAATTCATTTATGGGTTGCTTAGACCCACTTTCGTCAAAATGGAACAATACCATGCGTGACATTATGGTCTAGCTAATATAATTGACATTCAGAACATAATGTCGAAAATATCGTCTGACCCTTAAATTCTTTTGAGTAGTATACATAGTACCATACCACCTCCCGCCTGTTACCGACTACGGTCGGACTGCTGGTGCTCCCTTGCACCTGCCAGTGCAGGCGGTCTCTCCTTTACCCACCCCTGGACGGAAGAACCGTCTGGGGCCGGTATTTGTGCCCAAGACAGGCGTGCGCTACAACAGCTTGTTCTGAATGTGCACGTTAAACAATTTCCCATTCCCATTCCATGTTTACCGGCCTCGGAGGTGCCGTGGTTAAACTATCGGACATAAGGCTGGTAGGTACTGGGTTCGCAGACCGGTACCGGTTCCCACCCAGAGCGAGCTTTAACGACTCAGTGGGTAGGTGTAAGACCACTACACCCTCTTTTCTCTCATTAACCACTAACAACTAACCCGCTGGACAGACAGCCCAGATAGCTGAGGTGTGTGTGTGTGTGTGTGTGTGTGTGTGTGTGTGTGTGTGTGTGTGTGTGTGTGTGTGTGTGTGTGTGACTAGGACAGCGTGCTTGAACTTTAATTGGATATAAGCACGAAAGTAAGTTGAAATGAACTGAACTGAACTGAATAATTTCAGTTTGGTTTGACGTAAGAAGAAAAGTAAAAGCGTTTTGAAAATAACACACAAAAAAACCTATTTGTGTTTGCAAGTTGGAAAACAATCGGCACAGAAATAACTAACTTGTGGTACAAATACCACAGCAAGAAAACGGCGCTCCCTGTGGGAAAGACGTGAGACATTCGCTTTCGTGACAAAATCTAATCACGTGATACCTTTAATTATAAAAATGTGTTCGAGATAAATACTGTTTTTAATAACCCTTACAAACAAGAAAACACATTATCCAAAAGTGCATTTATATATTCACTGATTTTTTTTTTTTTTTTTTTTTTTTTTTTATTGATTTTTTTTTTTTTTTTTTTTGTGACGATCATTGATAATTTGTAAATTAGTATACGAATAATGAGCAGACAAAAGCATAGCTAAATAAAGCCTTTTTCATCCATCAAGTTTTCATTTTTTCTCGTGTAGGCCTACTTTTATACGTTGCGTTATCAATCATCTGATTAAACTTGATATAACATCAAACAGTTCATATATAAAACCCGCCATGCACTTTTCTTATAAAGTTGGATATGGAATTTAGCTCAGTTGATAGAGCACTCGCCTGAGGTGCATAGGTCGAAGTATCGAATCCTTCAGTGGATCCATTCTCCGATTTTCCCCGACACAACCACTGCTCCACGACTAGTATATCAGAGGCCAGGTTATATGCTATCCTGTCTGTGGGAAAAGTACATATACAAGATGTCTTACTGCTTCTAGCGAGTTTCCTTCACTTCTTCAATGATGCGCTATATTTAGATTTGCTCGATTCAAACTAGACCAATTTTGTTTTATCAGAATATTAATTTTAAAACATTCCGTGGTCTTCTGATGACTTTAGGGTGTATATTATTAAATCAAATTTCATAGACGACAATAGTAACATATGTGGCTAAAACTCCTACCTGCAGCGTATCAATCGACATAAACGCCACGGATATAAATACTACCTTAAAGTGAATCAGAAAAACATTGGGGGTCAAGCTGCTCATTTCTGAGATAACAGGTAGTGTATATGACTACCCTAGTTCCGCACAAAATTCGAGTACTCTTTTTATAGGTACCCCATACATGTTTCAAGCACAAGGCTACTTGACACAATGGTACTAGATGAAATAAATGTGCATACATTCTTTCCCAGATGAAACTATTTGGTTTTTTACAACCAACACACTCACATTTATCACCAATCACAGGACTTGTGGTGTTCACTTCTCTATCAAAAGTT